>NC_027751.1:46630602-46650321 GCF_000695525.1 Brassica oleracea var. oleracea | reverse complement strand
CAAGTATTTCAGAATTTTTCCAAAACTCTGCTCGGGAATGCCTCTAACCAGACTAATCGCATACTCACGAGCGTCCCACGCTAATGATTTAGATATCTCGCATCCATGT
Source organism: Brassica oleracea var. oleracea (assembly GCF_000695525.1). Lineage (NCBI taxonomy): Eukaryota > Viridiplantae > Streptophyta > Magnoliopsida > Brassicales > Brassicaceae > Brassica > Brassica oleracea. Next base: position 46,650,212 of record NC_027751.1, on the reverse strand, counting down.
TCCATTCTCATAATCTGTATGATATCATTAGCTTTGGGACCTTCTTTGACACCATCATACCTATGCATTATTAGACTCCCAATAGTTTTTGCAGAAGCTGTCCGACCACCATTATTCATACTTGACGCAGCACATGTATGATCCGCCACATATTTTTTGATGATGAAATATGTGGATCCTGATAACCCCTCAGCACGAACACTCCACCTACACTTGTTGTCCACGCATCGGATGTACCAAAGTTTTCTATCTGAATTCACAACTTTGTAATCGAACTTATTCTTCATTGCTGACATTTCCTATGTTGCTTTGAACTTAGATTTGTTTTGAAACGTTTCACCCCTCTTCACAACATCCTTCAAAGAGAACCGAACACTTTTTCCCTTATCCTCTTCTTTTACACTTAAGTCATCATCTTCATCATCTTCTGGGGCGTTCGAGTTACATTCGTCTTCACCATCCTTGCTCGATTCACAAGAACTACCAATGCCATCTCCAGGTGAAAATGAGGAAGGCTCGCCTCGCTCTCTGCCAGACGCGTTAGATTGCTCCTTATCAAGCTCAATGTTGTCGTTGTTTGCATTGACAGGTGAACTAGACACACACAACCTTGAAGAAGCTTTTCCACGTACATATGTAAGAAAATTCTTGACTTGCCGATCATTCTCAATGATAACTGGAGAACAGTCTATTGTATTGATTAACTCCATAGGTAAGTAGGTTAACTCAAGCTCGACATCGTTTTGGTCAATTCTAAAATTCTCAAAAGCCGTAGTCCTTAGATCTTCAAAGGAACTTGTCAATTCCACAGCAAGTACTCTTCCTCCTTTTTCCTTATCAAAAGCAAATCCCCATCCTTTACAGGGATCAAATTTCCACACCCCACAAGAGGCATAGATATGCATGTTCTTCAACAAGGGATTCAAATTTTTGGGGTGGTTTCAAAATTAATCAAGAACTTGTGAAGAAGAAGAAGAGAGGTCACGGTTATTTTTTAAAAACATAACTTTAGGAAACACGTAAAATTTGGAAAATTAAAGATTTACATAATATTTTTCAACAGATTTTGGAGAGATTTAAGGAATATTTTCGAAAATAATTCGAATTTGGCAGAACATGCATTCTGCTGCCAATAAATTATATATATGATGGTAGATACGACGGCAGAAAGTATAATCCGGCAGAGATAGGTTATAGTATCTTAGTAGATAACGAAATATTACCATGGTAGAGTATTAGTAACTGACAGATTCTATGATTCCGAGCCAGTGGATATATAGGAGACATTAGTTCATGAAATCTTTCGGGGTTCAGATCGTAAGCAAAACCGTAACCTTTTCTTTCTGCGGTAGTAGACATATTACGAAATCGTAGATTTTAACATCTTCAAGCGCCAGATATATATGTAGTTAACTGAAACTACGATCTACATATCCGTAGTTAGTAGATTTTGTTTTCTGCGATCTGAAGATCAAAATATGAAATTATGTTACACTAATATTTAGTCAGCCAAATTATTTTTCATATGATTGTTTCATGTTTATGTTCATTTTGAATAATTTTCATATTTTTCTGACTCTTAAAATAATTGATATGAATTTTTGAAGTTGGCCAGGGGTATCTAAGTCCAAATCCGACCAAAAAAAGATTTATGCTATAGGGACAATATACTTGTTCTTCTATGGTGTTTTGGCAATTTTTCAAACTTTTACTGTTATTATTACGGAGATCAGTTTAAATTTCTTGTAATTTTTTTTTATTTTCTTCAGTTTATAGTTCAGTCTCTCAGACTTTTCATTTTTTCAGTACTATAGTATAGGCCTGGAATTTTTATCCGAGATCCGGATTTGATCCGAGATTCGATCCGGATCAGATCCGAAAATCCGTATATCCGGAGGGACCGAATCCGGATCCGGATAGTAAAATATTGGATCCGTCAAAGCCGAATCCGGATATCCGGATCCGTAAGTTTTATTAATAAATATTTCAAAAATAGTAATACTTATATATAAAAATTAATTTTATTTAATATATTTTCATTTTTATAATAGTATATATAAATTTTATGTAAATTTTGTAATATTATACATAGAAATAATTAAAAATATTATATTTTTTTTTATTTTTAAATTATTGTTAATATTTTAATATATTAATATTATTTTTTATTTATATTAAGGATCCAAATCCAGATTCGTCCGGATATTATAATTTTTACAAGGATATCCGACATCCGGATATATGAGAACTCCGGATCCGGATAAAGATAGTAAAATTATGGATCCGCCGGATAAAGATTCGGATCCGGATAACTTAAAATTATCCGGATATCCGATCCGTTTGAGGCCTACTATAGTATAGTATGCCTCGAAAGACAAGAATCGTGTCTATCGAAGCTTATGTGGCAGAGAACTGCCACATCATGATATGATGATCTTATCTATTTTGTCGTTTTTCCGCCGCCTAACGTCACTCCCATAACGCGACGTGGAAATAAAAATCCTCTTGTTCCTTTTTTCATATAGTGATAGATACTTGTGATTTCTGGTTTTTTAATACATTGAAAATATATAAACCGGTTTTGTGGTTGGTCCCCCTTCGGTTGTATAAAATAAATCTATTAGTTTTTTAAGGCAGCCATATTTGTCTACAAGACCTATGAAAACAATATAACAATAAAATATATCCCACTTTCAAGCGTCTAATAAATTACAGAAATTCCATGCCCCTATATATACAGAATTATGTTTTGAAATAAGTTATTGCCACAACAAAGAGAGATTAAAAAAAAAAAGAGGAAAAAAAATTTGAAAAGGAAAAAAAAAGACATGGAATATTCACAATCTACCATGTATTCTTCTCCTAGTTCTTGGAGCTCATCACAAGAATCATTCTTATGGAATGAGAGTTCTTTCTTAGATCCATCATCTAATCACCAATCCTTCTTTTCCGCTGATTATATTTACTCCGATGACTCAAATCATCAATCTTTCTTTTGCCCTAATGATAATTACTCCATTGACTTTTTCTCATTTGAGTCCCCTGAGATGATTATTAAAGAAGAAACCCCAAACGCCGACGTTTCTAATTCCGAGGAAGAAGAAGAAAAGATTGGTAGTGTTATTGATGAAGAGAAGTCATACAGAGGAGTGAGGAAAAGGCCATGGGGAAAATTTGCAGCAGAGATAAGAGACTCGACTAGAAACGGGATTAGGGTTTGGCTCGGGACGTTTGACAAAGCCGAAGAAGCAGCTCTTGCTTATGACCAAGCGGCTTTTGCAACAAAAGGATCTCTCGCGGTTCTCAACTTCCCCGTGGAAGTGGTCAGAGAGTCGCTCAAGAAAATGGAGAATGTGAATCTTGAGGATGGTGGATCTCCGATAATGGCCTTGAAGAGAAAACATTCACTTCGAAACAGGCCTAGAGGGAAAAAGAGATCTTCTAATTCTCTTTCTTGTTCTTCTAATTCTCCTTCTAATTCATCTTCCTCAACATCTTCTTCTTCCTCATCTTCAACATCAAGATTAAGAAATGTTAAGCAGAGTGTTGTGAAGCAAGAAAGTGGTACACTTGTGGTTTTTGAAGATTTAGGTGCTGAATATTTAGAGCAGCTTCTTATGAGCTCATGCTGATCTGGTAACTGATTCCAGCTATAGCTATCATTAAACTTTAATTCTGTGGTAGTTTTGAAATTTGTTCGCTCATTGTGAAAGCTCTTTAATTGGTTTTCTTCATTTTCCTTTCTTGTATCCATATGAAATTATTGGAAGAGATGTGATGGTGATGTTGAACTGTATAAAAAATTATTATTGCGTTTTATCGCTGGAAAGCGTGTGTGTCCACCTTAATTGCTTCATTCTTTCTTTGTGCTTACATGGTAAACGATACTGTTAATTAGGAAAGAAAGTGCATAGGTATAAATATATATATCAAACTAATAATTCCTACCAGTCTAAGACTGTGAATCTTCAAATCTATCAAGTCGATCCAAGCTATATGTAAAGGTATTCCCAATTCGAATAACAAATTAAATCCAACCAAAAGAAGTTGATGAGATAATTATAAAGTTTTGAATTATTTGTACGATAATTCGATTAGATCTATAAAAGTCGTGTAGATGTCTTGTCATAATAATAACGTTATAGATTACATTGTGATGTTCATATTATCGTCTTAAGCGTCACTGATGATGCTTGCGTAATCATTATTGTTAATTTCATGATTCGTTGGTTGTTTGACTCTATTTGGTAACTTTTTTTGATTAAAACATTTTTATACCATGAAGATAAAGATTCAACAGGGACGTTAAAATAAGGTTTAGACTTTGTTGGATGACATGAACTGTTTTTTTTTTCCGACAAGATATTCATCAGTCATCTGAAAACGAGTTTTGTTTGTAATCTAATGTCAATGATTTGTATGTCGTCGCTGCGTTATAATTTTAAAGTATGAGTGTGAAAAGAAATAAAGGAAATAAGCTTCTGAGATTAAAAGAATGTTAGTTTAAATTTCATGTGAATATATGTAAGCATTGATCGTGCAACTATTATAGGTTAAGCGAATTGAATCACCAAAAAAAAAGAAAAAGAAAATGGAATTCAATTTTTGTAACTTATTTTGTGAAAAGACGGAAACCAACTTAAAACAAAGACTATATATAAATAAATATATATATATATATATATACACTAAACCAAAGCGGCATAACAAAATCTTTTTACAAGACCTTTTTCAACCGAAATTTCATGACTGTGGAGTGAAAGTTTAAAGAATATTGAAAAAAAATTGTCGATCATTTCATTTAAAATCCAAAAGAGCAATAAAAGTGATACACATAAAAGTCTAGTTTAAATAGTCCAAACATCAAGATTTTGTAAACATGTATTGTAAACATGTGAGAAGATGAATTCAGCTATAGCCATGTTGTTTTTTCACTTTGGAAGCATCGCCTCCCTTTGTATCATCATGGCCGGCCTTCCAGACTCAACAACGTGAGACCCCAATCAACACCGCTGCTTACGGTCATTAAGCTTCTCCGCTATCTAGATCGTGTATCACCGGCTGAGACTTCTTCATCCCACAAGAGCTCTGGCTAATATAGCACATAAAAAGGCTTCACGATGGGAATATATAGCAAAGATACTACTCTTGGTAAAATGAAGAGCCAAATATGAAAGGAGAGAACCACTAAAAACAATAGAGAAAAGGTGACTCAGATCTAAACCAACCCAAAAAACACAAATCGGAAACCTAGTAGAAGGGGATAATTAAATAATGGGTTTTCTGCAAAAAAATCCTCAATGCGGTTTCTTTTTTCAAATTAATCCGCGAACTCAAAAATCCACGGGTCATCCATTAAAGTGTCAGTCAAACCGCAATATAACCCTCGGCCATATATTTATGTATTTGACTGTGTATAATTTTAACATTTTTCAATACTACGTCGTTTTGATAAAAAAACTTTAATGAAAAAAAATTGTAGAACACATGGTTCGAACTTGGAATCTCAAAAACACAATATGCATGCTATATAACCATTTCAACCAACAGATCAATTTGTTTAGTTATCAAACATAATTATACATATTTCTAAATTCATTCGGAAATGACTTTGATTCTTCTTCTTCTTCCCTTGGACATGGGAGCTTGCGTAATGAATGTGGGGTGATCCATTAGAAGGCAGCATATATTTCTTCTTTTCTATCGCCATGGGAGTGCATCATATCTTTCTTCTTTTCTATCGCCATGGGAGCGCATCATATCTTTCTTCTTTGCTCTGGCCACCATAACACTCAAAAGAAGAATGACGGAGATGAACCGGAAACGAGAATTTCATTTCGATTGTTGTTCAAAACTTGTGAAATAATAACTATAAATAAGAAAATTGAAAAAAGTAAATGCTTGAGTAACAATCAAAAGATCACCCCACATTCAAGCTCCCATGTCAAAGGGAAGAAAAGAAACAATTTCATTTCCGAATGAATTTAGAAATATGTATAATTGTGTTTGTTAATTGAAAAAAAATATATATGTGGCTGAAATGATTATATAGCATGCATATTGTGTTTGAGGTTCCAATCCTGTGTTCTACAATTTTTTTCATTAAAAAAATTACCAAAACGACGTAGTATTGAAAAATGTTAAAATTATACACAGTCAAATACACATATACACGGTCGAGGGTTATATTGCGGTTTGACTGACACTTGGAAAGTTGACCTGTGGGTTTTTGAATTCGCGGATTAATTTGCAGAAAAAAAAAACATATTGAGAGTTTTTTTTTGCAGAAAACCCTTAAATAATCAACCTTTAAACTCAACAGAAAACACTAAAAATAACTTTGAATCATAACTCGTTTAGAAGAATCCACATTATGATCTTGGATGCAAGATACCCCCACGAGGGTTCCTCGTATATTTCAATAAGAAAAATTCAGTAAATGTAAATAGGAGAACTGTAGTTAGGGAAGCTTGTTCGATTCTATAGCAACCAAATAGATTTTTATAGACTAAAAATGAGTAATCTATTAAATCTTGGATAATTTTTTTATCAATTTCTTTTGATAATATATTATTAACAACTTATCCTGGAAGAAAATGTTGTTCTAGGGGTGATCCCCGCCTGGTCGTGCAATGTGATTTCCAAAATCGGTGTCAACAACATTGTAAGCAACTTGTATCAGTAGACAAATTTGGTTTTTTTCAAATTTGTTTTTTTTTGTTGATAATCCAATAATCCGGACATTCCAAAAGGAATCCGACTAGCGCCTAAATACACCTCCACAGAAGACATTCTGGAAGACCATCTTTTTCACCCCATTTTAATCGACGGTAGCCAGCGGGATTCGAACCCGAATCCGTTTTTGTATTCAAATCCTCAGAATTTGAATTTTAAATATATATATGGATTACAAAGAAAACAAACAAGAATTCTTTGAAAATTCTTCAAGCTTTTAAATATTTGGTTTTCAATTCATTTTCGTTTTTCAATACAATAGCTGGATTTATCATTCCGTAATACTTATTAACTGGATTTATTAAGAATAAAATAAGTAATAGGGTACAATATAAATGATATATCCTGTTGGGTCCAAAGTCAACAGCGATCAGCGACTTAAGAAAACCTTCACCTTTCCTTTATATGTTTATATCTGCTTGTCACTCTGTATTGCCTACAACTAACCTCCGATGATTTTGATGATGCTGAAAATAACAGCGACACCACACACAGCCCGTTAATGAAATAGTGATAGTTTCCAACGTCTTTAACCTCAACTTAACAAGTTGTTAGCTTATTTTACTTTTTTTGAGTCGTCGTTGCATTTGCTGCGACTGTAAAACACGTCTGTACAGTACTTGATAAATATTACACATTTTTTATTAAATAACGTTTTCTAAAATCAAAACTAAGAGATAGGGATAACACAAAATAGTGGGATTGTTTGCTTTTGTCTAAAGATTATACCCTTTTTAAGTAACACTTCGAATAACTAAATAGTTTGAATATAAATGAAAATTTGGATCTATACTAAGAACAAGATTATTGGTGTATCTTAGGTGGGATCTTAAGGGAGGAGCTACAAAAATTGTAAAACCGAGGAGAGAAGTTTCTTAATTAAAAAACATTTTCGTTTGGTCTTTGTACTGTTTGCGGACCCTACTGACGCGTGACGGTCCGCGATTAGTTCATTTTTTTTTTTTAAATTAGAAAAAAAAAAATTAAGAACCCTGAAAAGTCGTACCCGATAATGATGCCCTAAGTATGGTTTTACTGAAGTATTTGATATTTGATCATTTTTGCTTTTTAGCTTAATGATTTACCCAAAATGAGAATTCGCTGCTAAAAGCATTTATGTCAGGTGATATGTTTATCAATAGGTTTTTTTGTCGGAAAGTTATTAAATAGTTTTATTAAACCATATTTAAATGATACAGTTATATAATATTATATATATGTATATTTTATGTGAGCCTGTTCGAAATAGAGAATAGTCCAAAAGAGTAATAGACAACAAGAAATTGACAAGAGAGCTTTAGGAACAAAAGCATATCCAAAATATTAAAGAAAGACCAACTGATGGTAGGTATATTATTATACCTCAAAAATTTCAAATAAGTGAATCCGGTTTGACCCGGTCCGATGAAGTTGAACCGCAATTTAAACATCTTGGTTCACCGGTCCAGTCTGAGTTTATGAGTTGCAACTTACAAGATACAAAAGCCCAGTACACAACTTTACTCCTAAAGACACTTATTACCAAATTTGAGATACATCATCCAACTTTTTTTTCAAGTTTTGAAGATTATGTTTAAGAGCATGATTAACTCTTTTTTTTTTGTCTGATTTAAAAAAAAATTAAAAACGAACCTATCGCAGGCCACCATGTGTCAGTGGAGCCCGCGAACAGTACAAGAATTTCAGTAAACTCGCCTCTGGCAGAAGAGAATGAATAGGTAGCTTTTAACAAAATTGTGGAATCCACCTCTTAAGAACCCACTTAAGAGGTGAGGATAAAGATGCTCTAACTAATCAACAAACTATCACAATGTTTGAACATAATTCAGTTTCATTTGAGTTTTAATTGTGCAATTTTCCAGGATTAAGAGTTTCAATATTATACCAAATAAACTCAGGACAGATTAAATGGTGAAAAAACGAAATCCATAAAGCTAGAAAGATAATAGAGTTAGACAAAATCCAGATAAAAAGCTAATATAACTGGAAAATTACCAAAGTGATTAAAACCTAATCAGTCATTAGGATGTAAGTAAACACAGTGATTAAAAGGCAATCAGACACCACTGTTTGTCTCTCAGTAGCCGTTGGTAGGAACCGCTTCCATGTACTGTTTCTCCACAACTTCCATCACTGTGTCTGCAATTCCACTCGCATACACACAAGATTCTTCACAAATCTGCCCCAAATCAAAAAATTAGTTTAATCTGTTTAACGTTGAAACATTACCAAAGCACTGAGATTTTTCACTACCTTAGTGTTGAACAAGAAGCTGTAGTGCTCACCAATCTGTCCTCCTGCAACATGGTGAAGATCTAGCTTAAGCTGATCAAGAACTTTAGTCGTAAACAACAAACAGTTAATCTTCTTCTTCTGAACAACCTTGATGGTCACTTCATCATCTATGATGCGTACATCAACCTCAGTGACTTTCGACTTCCTCTTCAGCCAAGAACATCTCAGTGACTTGTTTTTGTTCTTCATGTTGAAACAAGATTGGTCTACTTCACTCTGTGGTCTGTAACTCACATTGTCTCCTTCTTGTTCTTGTTCTAGGTCTTCTTCTCCACAAGTTTTAGGTTTCTTCTTGCTCCTGAACTTCCCAAACTTTTTCTTCTCCACAAGCATCTTAAATTCCTCTATTGTCCTTAAAAGCTCTTTGATGTAATCTATTGCCTCTCCAACGATTGATGCTCTATCACTCTGTGACATAAACAACAATGTCTCTCATAGTCATAGGCACATGTATCTAGAACCAAACCAAAACGAACCGAAAAACAAGGTTTGGTTCCGGTTTAGATCCTATCAATTACCAGAGAAGATCCTATATCTCTAGAATCAAAAAAATCGAAACCGAACAGGAACTGAGAGCATAATAGATATCTGAATTTCTATATATAGTTTATATACTTATAAATATTAACTATATTTAGTTTTAAAATAATCAAATATTTTTAAAATATTATTTATAAACCAAATTATTCGAAAAGAAACGAAATACCTAAATATTTCAATCCAAATTTTCTGATTTATATAAAATTTTGAATTTCTGACTTCTTAATTCTAATTAACCGAAAGTTCAAAACCGAACCATAACCAAATAAAACCCAAAATTATCTCGGATATTAGCTGGTTTCCAACTTTGTTCTCCGAAACAAACCAAAAATCAAAATAACTAAACCGAAATTCCTAATTATATCCTATATTTCTTGATCCGAAAAAATGAAAACCGAAAACCAAAACAAATAGAACCGATATCCTAAATGCCAAAGCCTAGTCATGATGGAAAGTAAAGTAAAGCTAAACCTTTGTGGGATTTGGAATGAGGTTCTTGAGGTCAAAGAAGCGATCATTGAAGTGAACTCTTCTCTCACGTTCTGTAGGGAAAGTTCTTGACTTTCCCGAACCTCTTCCTCTACGGTTATTACCACCATTACCAAACTCGAAAGCTCCACTCTCAAACCCAGTATTATTGTTGTGTTCTGGTTCGTAATACATCATGTTGATCCCTCCTCCGTTAGCATCCATCTGAATCTGTTCTTCAACTCCTAGTAAACAAGAACCATTTGGTAGCTGGTTGTTGTCTCGACTCTGAAGAGGGAAGTTGAGATGGAAGAGAGGGTCGTACATGACAGCAGCAGCAGAGGAAGAAGACATGATGTCAGAGAAGGAGATCGATGAGTTGGGAAGAGGAAGGGAGCATCTAGGCAAGTGTAAGAGACTAAGCAAGTCAGGAGTTGTTGTGGAGTTAGGACACATGTTGTTGAAATCTTGATACCCATTGCCCCAGTTAGAGTGTTGTTGTTGTTGTTGATTATGAGACATCTGGTGAATCAGATTGAATTGAGTGTTATCACGAGGAGGGGGAGGAAGAGGGCTGATGTGAAATTGAAGTGGTGTTGAAGAGGCTTGAGGACAGTCTTGTGGGCTGAGATGGAACTCTTCCACATCAAGACTGCAGTTGCTGTTGCTTGTGCTTCCGGCTACCAGAATTTGCGGTGGTTGGACTTGAGAGAAGCTGCTCTCCGCCGTGACTGATGCCGGAGTGTTGGCATCGAAACAAGGCATCTCCTCGTAAATGCTTCCTCTTTCTTCTGCGTTTTTTTAAAAAAAAACACAATTTAGACTTTCCAAGAACACAACAAAAGAAAGAGAGCAGATTGAAAAAAAATCAGTGACCTTCCATGAAGATGGTTTGAAGGAGTCAATATGATTCTTGAACACCTGCAAAATCAACAGTAACATGATTCAACCATTTTTAGAAAAAGATTGGAACTTGGAACCTAATTTCAAACAAGTTCGCTCTTTTTACAATCTTAGAAACAAAACCCTTTTTTTTTATTCTCTTGAGGAAAACAATTGCTCCTTTGAAAAAAAAAGTTCTTTGAATTAAAAGTTAAAGAAATGGGTTTTAGCGTTTGAGTTTGACAACAAACAGAGGAAGAGAAAGGATACAGAGTAACGTGAGTTCAAAGTTTCGAACCTCGCAAGGATTAGTTCTTCTGGATATCTTCACAATTTTCAGGAGAAGAAGGAAATTTCAGAAACAAGTCTCACACTGTGTTTCAAATATACGGACATTTGCGGACTGAGACAAACAATAAAAACAAAGGGTACACAAAAGATGATTTTTTTTATTTTTTATTATTGGACTTGAGAATATTCTTTGTTTTTTGTTTTCAATCTGGGACAATTTTTGTGTGTAAAACACTTCAGTAATTGTAACAAGTTTTCGACCAAAAAATTAATAATTGTAACAAGTAAGAATTTACTTTTATTTTTAACACTGATAAAAGTTGGCATTTAATACGTGAAATATTGTTCTTTGAGGGTTGTTTTAGTTGGAGCATGTGATTTCTCTTTCTCACTGTGGCCAAACATGAAGGTCTGTTACAAAAAGTCCAGAAGATGTGTCCCTTTCCAAGTCTCTCAGGTCTTTGCAACACTTAAGGGTGTTTCGGTCGTTACAAAGCGATATGCTCCTCACTGAGGATTGTGGGTCCCATGTGCTACCTACCCCTGTGGCAGAAGTCTCACACCAACTAACCGCTAAAAATTCCAAAACTTGTTCTTACAGCAAATGCCAAACATTTTCAATATAGAAAGGGAAGATTATGAAACTTAAACTACGCATTATATGACAATGAATATACGCTTTGGAAAAATTAGTCTTCTGTTGTTAACTATTTTGGAAGAACATCAGATTTACTGAGTAAACATTAGCCCTACAAAGCTAGTTTTAGATCAATCAAAGTAGAATAAGTATCTTCTTGCAGTTAGGTCATGCGATATGTATGTTTATAGCAAAGAAAGTGAGGTTGTTTGAAGATATGTAGGTGTAGGTGTAGGTGTAGGTGTAGGTCCCACAATGAGATAATAATATACTTCTGTTTAGGGATATTATCGTAATATTACACCAACTGGGAAATTCTTGGTCACCTACCTCTCTCATACAATGCTATTTCTGTCTGTCATATCCATCTTATACAAACTTTGATTAATTTTTGTTGAATTAAATTCAATTTCTACAGAAAGTTTAGTTTTTAACATTTTTATGTGAATTATGATTTATAAAATTTAGACATATATTTATAATCTTCAAAAATCCAAAATTTTACATACGTTTGTGTCCAAATGAAGATATAGCCTTTTATTGATTCACTAAATTTGAAGTTAACTGTTAAAATTACCAACTTTAAAATTAATGTCGTTATGATCTATTTTAAAGCTAAACCACTTTTATTTAAAATAGAAATGGTAAAAGGTTATGCGGGTGGTAAAATAATGTGCATGTTTGATCCATCCATAACCAAATGTTTCGGAAAGAGATTGGATATAAAGACTTAATTAAAGCATTCAAACATCTCAATTTTGAGTTTTTAACAATTAACTATTAGAGATGTTTTTGTAGAATATAACAGGACTGGACCTCACTTTTCTGAAAATATAAAATATGATCTGAACCAGAACTTGTCGTCCCAAAACCTGGCTTAAGCAATGTAACCCGTCACCTGACGAGGATGAGAAAAATTCTAGATTTTGGGATTATCTAACGCTAAATTTGGTTATATAAACTATATGGAACAGGCATGATTATATTTCATCATCAATAATGAAGTTTAGGTCATTCCTTTTTCCAGTAATCAAAATGATTTACATGGAGAATGTCGTATTGTTACAATATCCAAAGATATCATTTGCATGTGATCGACGTTGAAAAGTTACCACATCATTATCTGAATCTCCTACATAATATGGACGTAAGGAAGATATGATGGATCTGACATTTTGTAGCCCCGAAAGAAAGTTTTAGCCGGATCATAACCTGAATTTGACTCCAAACCAAGTTTTATTTAATCATATGGTATGACCGGTTTCTCCGCTACCACCGGCAAACGCAGCTTTAACTTTGCGATTTGTACCGGTTGTTGGTGTTTTGCAACAATCACTCAAACCGCTCTAAACTGTTTCAAATCGCTCTGAATCTCTTAAATTTAAAAGTTGGTTCCAGCTAGCGTTTGCGGTTGCGGGAGGGTAAAATATTTTTTTTTCTTTTTTCAAGACAAAATAAATACAAAAATAAATTAAAAAAAAATTAAATTGAAATAATAGAAATACTAAAATATATATATATATATATATATATTATATTTTAGTTTATATTATAAATTCTTAAAATAAAAATATTTTCAACAATTTTTAAAAATTTAAAAATATAATTTTATAATATAATTTTTATATTTATTATAATATTATGATGTTTGATATTTTTATAATTATATAAAATGTAAATATCGTTAATTTATTATTTACCTGTTATTGTATTTGGTGGTTAACGAGTCATAAGTATGCCTGAAACGCATCAATTTCTAAACGTAGTATCAGTTGTACAAATCTCGTAAAACCGCAACCACCCGCAAACTCCCGCAACCGCTGTGGTTACACCAGTCAGACCCTTAGAGCATGTTCAACTGTGGATCTAGAAATAGGGTTCTTATTTTATTTTATTTTTATTTTTGTCTGCCAAAAAAAAAAAATTAAAAGGCACACCAATCGCGGACCGCCACGTGTCGGTGGAACCCACAAACAGTACAAAAATCCTTCTAAAATTGACTCTTATAGAAGACGGCTCTTAACAAAACAGTGGGACCCACCGAATTTTAATTTTTTTTTTATAAGATCTCTAGACTAAGGATTCCCGTTGCACATGTTCTTAGTCTTGCAATTAAAGTAAACTAGGATTAGAAAAACGCCAAAAATGGACAAGTGAAGCCTAATTATTGACGAAAAGAGAAGCCACGCAGCGTTCATCCACAATTTCAATCACTTTGTGTGCTATTTGCATATATTGCTGATCCTTCATATATCTGCATTTTATTCAATCATTATAATCCAATATATATATAAATCCATAATTCAGATTGGAATATAAACATGTAGTGATTGATCACTGACCTTGGTTTTGAGTAAGAAACGTAATGCTCACCAAGATATCCTCCATGAACATAACATCTGCCTAAACCTGATCATAGTGTTACAATATCGAGGCTTTTTGATTACCTATAAACTATGAAGAATAAGTGATTATATATGTTCCACCATCAATATTTCTTTTTGTAGATAATTCTTTTTTGTTGTTAAAAGTTTCTTTTCCATTAATAAGATCATTAGAATGGCTTAGGAGATTAGGAGAGTATGGTGCTTGCATTGCATGTGTCTTTGTTTTAGCATAAAATATCCAAACTAAATAACATAATCTAGCTCCAAAAAAGATTTTATTTAGTCCTGAAAATGACTAAACATAGAATACAAAAGTTAGAAATATATAAAGTTAGCCTAATAATTAGTAGTTGTTGATGGGAAGAGCAGCCATGTTGTGTTGATCAACAACTTCAATAACTTTGTTTGCTATTGCGCTTGCATATATTGTTGATCCTTCATTTATCTGCATTTTATTCAATTATCGTTACCAAAACTCATAGCCAACTTATTATAAATTCAAATCAAGATTTGTATTAGATTCATTGATCACTTACCTTAGTGTTAAGCAAGAAACTATAATGCTCACCAATCTGTCCTCCAGAGACATGGTGAAGATCGAGATGTAGATGATCAATCACTTTGGTGACAACCAACAAACAATTAATCTTCCTTTTCTGAACAACTTTGATTGTTACTTCATCATCAACAATCCTAACATCAACTTCTGTCAGTTTTGATTTCCTTTGCAGCCATGAACACCTCAGTGTGTTGTTGCTTGAACACTGGTCTATTACATCACTCTCAGTCTTCTTCTCCATGTTTTCATCATCATCATCGACAATATTAAGATCATCTAAGTTATTATTGTTCTCCACTTCATTATTGTTCTGGTGTCTCCCACCACATCTTTTCCTCTCAACCAAAAATTTAAGCTCGCTCACTCTTCTGCGCAACTCGTTAATGTAATCAATTCCATCTTGAAGAATGGATGCTCTATCTCCCTAATTACATGTACATATTATATGAATTCAGCAAAGACGAATGAAATATATATAATAATTTTCATAAAACAAACAATATAACCAACCTTGCTAGGGTTAGGAATGAGCAGTTTCAAGGCCTCGTACCGCTCATTCAAGTGACATCTTCGCTCACGCTCTGTCGTGAAAGGCTTGTTCTTTTGCTTTCCTCTTCTTTTACGCCTAATGTTTTTGCTAAACTCAATGATTCCACTATCAAACTGATCATTGTTGTTCTCATCACCAACATTGTGCTGATCTCTTTGAGTATTAGTAGTATTGGTATCGGTTCCTAGAAAGAACCCTGAGTAGTCATCAGCAGTAAGGATCAATGGAGGCTGTGGAGGAAGGTTTAAGTGGAAGAGCGGGTCGTATGAGATGCAAGAACCAGGCATTATATCCGATAGGTTTGAGCTTGGTAATGGAACTGAGCATTTAGGCAAATGCAAGAGGCTGAGAAGATCAGGAGTTGGAGTTGTTGTTGTGTTTTGATCTGAAGTGTTCATGAAGAATCCATAGTTGTCTACAGAAGCAGCCCAGTTTGAGTCGTGTATCATCTGTCGGATCAGATGGTTGTTGTTGTCATTGCTGATTTGGTTCTGACTATCTGAGTTTGGGAAAGAGACAACAGGTGGGAAGACAGAGAACTCATCCATTGTTGGGAGCTTAAGCTCGTCGCTGAAGGTGTTTATTGTGCTCCCGGAGATCATGACCGGTGGTTGGAACTGTTGACTTACCGTAAAATCTGTTTCTGTCGCCGTGGTTGAGTCATAGTAGCCGCCGTTGTTGTCGACGGTTGCTTCCACCGTTGGATTAGGATCAAAACAAGAACTATCCTCGTACATTCTCTACCGATTATTTCTGAAACAAGCAAAAAAAAAAAAACTACAAAAATGTTATTGCTCACTACCGTAACCATCAAGACACAGCCAATGGATTTATAAATGATCATTAAACACAGACTATAAATAGAAAGATAATGTGCATAACCTCCAAACCTAATCTCAAACTAATTCCTTTTAGGTATTGTTTTATGCTAAACTTTGATGTTTGATATATATCTTCTTTTCTCTCATATTTTCTTTTGTTTTGACTCAATCTTAAACTTAGCACACATGTATTTGAGAATGAAAAGCTCTAATTACCAGCAGAGTTATGCGTTGTTGATCTTCTTCTTCTTGGTCTTCCTTGGAAACCCTAAATACCACAAACTATATTTTTCAGAAGTTTCTGCTTTACACCTTCCAAGATCATTTCAACATTTTGAACTTAAATTTCAAGGAAAAGAAGGAAGCTTTTACGTTTGCTTTTAATTCAGTTTGATGAGGTTAGGGTGTATTAATTAATATGAAACAATTAATATTATTAAATCTGTATATTATCAGAGATCAGTTGGGTCATGCAATCTCGCTTTTGGGGGACACAACGGCAGTGGACCCCACTGAAAAAGATCTCCTTTTTTTCCTTGCATTTTTACGGTCAAGGATAGTTACGTCATTTCCATCAATCCACAAATATTAACTCTTTCACACTTATGGTAACGCTCGTCTTTAAGAGTCTTATGGGCTTTCAGATGTAATCCAGTTTGGAATTGGGCCAATTTCAATTAATATGGGGAATTTTAACACCCCTAATCCAAGACCCAAAAATATAATAGAAGTAAGGGGAGAAAGAAAAAAAAATCCTTTTGACCAAAAAAAAAGAAAAAGAAGAAAGAAAAAAAAAATCCTATTTTAAATACTCTATTTGAGGAATGTTAATTGGTTGTAGTGTCTGAGGAATGGATGTACCGTCCTCGTGCACTCTATTCCCTAATGGCTTGGAGACCCATGAGCCCTCTATTCCCTAATGGCTTGGAGACCCATGAGCACTGTTCTAAAAATCAGCCGCCTGGGCGCTACGTGTCACTCTTCCGCTCTGATTTATGCCAAATCGGTTTAAAAATTCGGATATCCAATTTTCTCCGCCAAGACCGCCTAAATGACCGCCTAGCCGCCTAATCTATTTTTTAAAAAATTTTAATAATATTTTTATTTATTTATTTGATCTAAAATTTTATAAATATCATTTATATTCATAATTTTGATGAAAATTACACTATATTAAATTTATATATTCTATTTGTGTGTTTTATACAATCTTAAACATGAAAATGTATTAATGTTATACACAATTAAAGATTAACATGTTTTATAACATAGTAAACAATTTAAAAATTCCGCCTTGCGTAATTTTCGATTAATCCCCGATTTTCTCTTTAGGCGTTAGGCCCAACACAACCGTCCGACTAGCGCCTAGCGCGTTCCCGAACAGGGCCCATGAGCATCTATTCTTCACCTGTGAGTTCTCTAAGTCTGTGTGGACTCGTTTCTCTGGTTGGATGCTTCCCACAACATTGGACTCCTTCACATCTCTAAGTCTCTTATAAGGGCACTTGAACTGTCCTAAAACTCTTGATGCAGGTGATAGTGTACAACTTATAACGTGAGAAAATCAATTGTATCTTCAGGCAAGCATCATCATCCAAAGTTGCGGTCATTGCGGGAGTTGATCGATCATTGCGAGATCGCCTCCTTTCACTTCCTTCTCGAGCCGAAGACTATTTTTCTTTGTTGCAGCTTTACTTTTTGATTATGTCCTCTTATCTTCCTTAAGTACTTTCTTTATCTATGTAATATGTGGTTTTCCATGATAATATGAACTCAGAAAATTGGTATAAATCTTAACATTCGCATCTAAAAAGAAAGTAAACGTTAAAAATAAAGAAACTAGAAAACAAAACCTCTCCTTCACTTGTCGCTTAGGAAGAAGTTTTTTTTTAATAGGTTGCTCCGTAATATTCATTGTATTTTTGACCTTTAATGTTTGCTTGATACAAGATGATTTCTCTTTAAGATATTCTGAAGAGTTCTTTGAATGTTATCTAAATTGGCTATGTTCTTGTTACCTGAGTTGTTTCTAGCTAGATTTTATTTGACTTAGGTTTTTACTGCATGCATCCTATTAGGTGATGAAAATTTAGAAAGGTGGAGTTGTTCAAGAAACTGAAATCTTGATTGTAATAAATTGTATTAAGGACAAGGCTAGCACAAAAACATTATAACAAAACTAGTACACAAAAATAAAGAAGACTATATTAAACGATAAAATGATTAAATTATTTTAGACTATATCAGAACCAATTGTATCCATTATATATGTCAAATGCCTGGATATACACAAAACAAACTTTTAAAAAGCGAAACTACAAAACAAAAACCATTCATTGTTGTACCGATCAAGAACACTCACTGACTTCTACGTTATTTTCTTCGGCTTCTTTATCTTATCATACACATGCATCTATTGCATATCCCAAAATTGTAGATTTTCCAGATATTCTGTAAAGTAAAATGAACGAATAATATTATCAATCACCAAAAGAAAAACATGAAGACAAACTAGAAAATATCATAGTGCCCAATGAAGACCATACTTAAATGTCTCATTTTGTATGCTTCATCATCCTCTTTGGCATCCAAATCTGAGCAATATTGTTAACATTAAGATCTTGAGATCTTAGAGAATAAACAGTGGATGAAGCCAAAGAGAGAACTTTGCCATGTGGGATGCATGATCCTCTTTAGATCCTGACATCTTCAGAACATAAATAAGATAAATGAATTTGAAACCACAAGAAACACGAACAAGTTAAGCATTCACAATCCATATGTCATTACCAAGTTTAATTTATTTGCTGAAACTTAATAATAATTTATTTTTTCATAATAAATTAGTTATTACTAAAATTAAATTATTGTTCCAAAATTTAGGTATTTTATTTTTAAAATTTAAAACTAAATTAGATTTTAAAAAGATTTGTTTGTGAATTTGGCAGTTTTTTATTTTGTTTGAAACTGATCAATAAAATAAAAATAGTTTGAGTATAAAAATTGAGCATAGTTTGAGTATAAAAATTGTTCATAGTTTTAGTGTATTAGAATGAACAAAATAATTAGTTGATGTATTAAATTGGATAGGAAAAATATGAACTTTTTGCAGAATTGACCTATAACTTAAAGTCAAACACAAAACTAACCTTTTTTTTTTTTGAAAATTGGTTTTGCCCTATTCACCCCACAAGTTCATATAATTTACGAAAATGCCATCAATTTTTTTTTTCTTTTTTTTTTCGAAAATGACATTTTTACTCTCTCACCCTCATCATCTTCAAGTAATTACAAGATTGCCATTGTCATCAATACCACAACCACCATGAACAACCAATTTGAAGCTCTTAATGCTCCCAAAATCGATTTACCCTTCTTCTTTTTCCATTCTTGTGAACTAAACACAACATATCTCTCACTTTCTCTCCACAATGAGCTAAAAAAA
>NC_027751.1:46613991-46628001 GCF_000695525.1 Brassica oleracea var. oleracea | reverse complement strand
CACTCATCTATCTTCAAAACAAATCAATTTTATCATATCTTAATTTATATCACTTAAAACTGTTTATAATTACTTGATTTTTATTTTTCACGCATCAAAATATTCTTTTACAAGATTTATAAATTATTTTTAGAATAAACCGGTACCAGACGACTTACACTTCAGTCGTCCAGACGACTTCCAACATCTCAGACGACTCAGACGATTTACTAGGGCTATATTCGTAAAAATGGCTTCTGTTTTTTTGTTTGGTCACAAGAGGCTGAGCTGTAATTTCACTAGGCTTTTAGGTTAGTTTTGCATTTGATTCAAGTTTGGGTATAAGTTTGGGGTTAAAATCAAGTTGTGGGTTAGTTTTGGCAAAAACCCCAAAAAATATTTGGTTATTATTCGCGTGTAGGACGGTTTGCCGCATTATGTGTGAAGTTAACAAAGTCACGTTATAATTGTGTGATAGTTTGTTTTTTATTAGGTGGTTGCCCACAAATTCGGGGATATAAATATTGTAAGAAATATATATTATGTATATAATGTCATAAATTTTGAATAATAGTTAGAAATATCAAAAATATAATTTTTTTAATTTCAATTAGTTTGAAAATTAATCGTAAAGTTTCTATAAATTTGAAGCAAAAATAACTGATGAGTATTTAGTAATAACACTACAAGAAAACATAATCTTAACGAGGGCGGTTTTCCTCCCTAATTCGTCGTAAGAGAGGCTTTACGACGAATTAGCGAGGAAACGCGTTTGCTCGTTACACGTCTGTCGTAACACATATTTCCTCGCTAATTCGTCGTAACTTAGCGAGGAATATATTTCGTCGTAAAGACGAAGTAGGACGATTCGTCGTAAAGACCACGTCAATATTCCACGTAAGGACGTCGCTATAATACCTCGTAAATACCTCGAAAATAGTTCCTCGTAACCTACACGCAAATACCTTGAAAGAGTTTCCTCGCAAAATACACGTAACAACCACGAAATGATTTCCTCGTAAAATGGTCGTAAACTTTTCCTCGTTATTTCCTCGTAAATGATTCCTCGTAAAATACTCGTTAAATGTTTCTCGTCATTTCCTCGTGAGGTTTCCACGTAAAGAGGTCGTACATTGGCTACGAATTTACTTCGTTTTTATTATTAAATAACGCATCAATGGATCTTCGCAATTGAGTAGAATATAGGTGTGTGCACTATGAGCGTCTTGTTCACTCGACCACCAAACCTCTTTAGACTTTCCACCGAGTCGCCCAATCTGGCTAAAGATGTCTGGAACACCAGCAACTGCATATGTTGGCGCAACACCACCATCATCATATCTTCTTGGAGCTCTTCTCCGTGTACGTACTTTTGACGCAAAGTAGTACGATGTGAAGTGAGAAACTTCTTCCGTCAAACTTCCAGCAATTATAGAACCTTCAACTTTGGCGAGGTTCTTTGCTTTTCCCTTCAAATATTTCATGGCTCGCTCATACTGATACATCCATCCGTAATGTACAGGTGCACGAAGCAATGCCTCATATGGGAGGTGGACAGCTAGATGCTCCATGACGTCAAAAAATCCGGGAGGAAATATCTTCTCCAAGTTGCACAATAAGATGGGAATGTTCTCCTGAAGCTGTTCCACGACTTCTTCTTTAAGAGTGTGTGCGCTCAGATCCCTGAAAAATGTTCCAATGCCTTTTATATTCGAAAAAAAATTAAACACATTGTTAGTCATATATTATTTTGTAAATTATTGTGATATAATACACTACGTACCTGCAAGTGCTTCATGTACGTTTGTTGGAAGTAGCTCCGCAAATGCAAAGGGCAGTAGTCGTTGCATAAATACATGACAATCATGACTCTTCATCCCGGAGAACTTTTGACCCTTTTCAACACATCTAGAGAGATTCGAAACATACCCATCGGGGAACTTCACTTCTGATGCCACCCAGTTGAACAACACCGACTTTTTTTCTGAAGATAATCTGAATATCGGAACGGGAACTTGTCCATTGCTTTTAATATGTAACTCGCTTCTTGAGCAAATATCCGGCAAGTCCAACCTCGATTTTATGTTGTCTTTTGTCTTCCCTGGGACATTCAATATTGTATTCATGATGTTCTCAAAGAAATTCTTCTCTATATGCATCACATCGAGGTTGTGGCGCAGAAGAAGATCCTTCCAATATGGCAACTCCCAAAATATACTCTTCTTGTGCCAGTTGTGATGAACACCGTAAGAATCTGGCATATTACGAGGGACATGCCAATTACCACCCCAACGAACTGTTTCGTTAGCTCCGTAGTAGTCGATTTGCGCTTCAATTTGTTCTCCAGTTAGATATGGAGGAGGAGTGTCTCTCACAACCCTTTTGTGCCTAAACAAATTCTTGTTTCTTCGGTAAGGATGGCCAATGTGAAGAAATCGACGGTGACAATCAAACCAACTTGTCTTCCTACCATTCTTCAGTTGAAACGCATCTGTCGTTCCATTACAATATGGACAAGCTAATCTCCCATGTGTAGTCCATCCAGACAACATCCCATAGGCAGGGAAATCACTTATGGTCCACAAAAGCATCGCTCGCATCGTAAAATTCGTCTTCGTTGAACAGTCATACGTCCTCACCCCTGTTGACCACAAATCCTTCAACTTTTTTATCAGTGGTTGTAGGAAAACATCCAGGGACCTTTTTGGATGGTTCGGACCAGGTATTAATATGGTCAAGAATAGTAACTCCCGTTGCATGCACATCTCCGGTGGCAGGTTGTATGGAGTAAGAAAGACTGGCCACAATGAATATTGTCTCCCTGACATTCCGAACGGACTAAATCCATCTGTGCATAATCCGAGATACACATTCCGGATATTGCTAGCGAAATCTGGATGTACTTTGTTGAAATGTTTCCAGGCTCTTGCATCTGATGGATGAGTCATCTCACCATCCGTCTGAGTATGCTCGGCATGCCATCTCATCTTTCCAGCAGTCTGCTCTGATTGATACAATCTTTTCAATCTGTCTGTAATTGGTAGGTACCACATCCTTTGGTACGGTACCCTATTACGTCCTCGTCCTTGCGGCTTGAATCGTGGCTTCTTGCAGAATCGACATTCTTCTAGCTTCTCATCATCTCCCCAATAGATCATGCAGTTGTCGATGCAAACATCTATCATCTCCGAAGGCAACCCAAGACTATAAACCAGTTTCTGAATCTCATAATAAGAATGAGCAGACACATTGTCTTCCAGCAAATACTCTTTAAGCAAGTCCGCCCATTCGTTCATGCAACTTTCATGTAGATTGTGATCAGTTTTAATATTCATCATTCTAGCAGCTAACGACAATTTAGAGAGACCTTCTCTACAACCACTGTAAAGTGGTTGATTCGCCGCGTTTAACATTTCGTAAAACTTTTTTGCATCTATATTAGGTTCTTCATCTTCATCATGAGCTACGAATGCATCAGCTACCATATCATGTACCCTATCATAATCTACCATCTCCTCCTGCTGGTAACTATGTTCATTATGCAAATGATGATCAACCGGTTCTTTTTCCTGAAAATTGCTATTACTACTACTAGCTTCATTCTGATCATAATTAAAACCTTCTCCATGTTGAAACCAGATATAGTAATTTGCCGTGAAACCTCTATTTATTAAATGCTTCCAAACATTTTCACGGTTTGCCAGTTTCGAATTGTTGCATTTCCGACAAGGACAGAACATCTTACCACTTTCTTGGGCGAGCGGTGTTGAATCTGCTTGATGCATAAATGTCTCCAGACCCGCAAGGTATTCTTTCGTCACTCTCCCGTTAGCATCTCTATGCATATACATCCACTTCCGCAACTCGTAAATAGTCCCGGAGCCAGCCATTTTTTTTCTTTCACGTTTTTTGTTGTTGGTGTGTTTAAAATGATGTTCAAACATCCATATTTATAGGAAAATTCGAATCTGGTAGTTGTAATTTTGCTATGAATTTACGACGAAAATTAATTAGGTGGGCAAAAAAAACGTGTAACACCTATGAAGTTGGTGGATTCAAAAATTTCCTCGCTAAATACACGTAAACTATTCCCTCGTAAATACCACGCAAAATTTACGTCGTATTTACGAGGAAATAGTTTTTCCTCGTAAAATACTCGTAAAATTACATCCACTTTACGACGAAACAGTTTTGTCGTTACGTTACGAGGAAATAACGATGACTTTAGTTTTTCACGTAAATTCGTCGTAAATTCGACGCAAATTTACGAGGATTGTTTTTCCTCGTTAATTTTCGTCGTTAAACATGTGTTTTCTTGTAGTGTAACAATTGTTTGTGGAATTATATATGTAATTAACACATAAACTTTTTCAACATATATTATGCATCTTCTTCAGCCTCTTTTTATTTTTCTCGTTATCATTTCGTTCTTTTTATTAAATTTTTGCTAATGTTTTTCTAATTTTTTACATATTTTTGCGAAATATTTATTTCTTTCTCTAAACATACAAGCAACGAACCAAAAATCCATCTTAGAATTCTTTTCAATCATAACATTACCTTATTCAATATATATTTGACTTAAATGCAAAATATTTTTTAATCAAAGTTCTCACATGATCCGTTAAATATAATATTTCTAATCTTCAAAACCTAATTATTTATAAAGCATATATG
Organism: Brassica oleracea var. oleracea; assembly: GCF_000695525.1. NCBI lineage: Eukaryota > Viridiplantae > Streptophyta > Magnoliopsida > Brassicales > Brassicaceae > Brassica > Brassica oleracea. The sequence goes on along the minus strand of NC_027751.1, from coordinate 46,623,345 downwards.
GATATTATAAGAGATTAGTAATTATTATAGATACAACTATCTTTTTATATGAATATGAAATCATTATATCGATTTATATAAAAAAAATATATTCATTATTTTATGTAGTATATAAATATAAAAATAATTGATCAAACATTATTACATTTTCTATATTTTTGAAAATTAGTTACCATTAATTAATATTTATAATGTCATTTACGTTATTTGGCAGGTGATAGTAATTAGTTTTAGACTTTTCTTTTATTTTAGATATAATTAAAATAATAAAATTTAGAAAAATTAATTCATTATATTATGTGGTTTATAAAAATAAAAAAGAATTGATCAAGTGCTAATATTCTTTGTATAATCTCAACAATTAGTTACCATAAATCAGTATTTGTAATATAATTCAGATTTTTGGCAAGTAATATTAATTGGATCTAGATTTTTTTTTGATTTTAAATCTAAAATAAAATAAATAAAATTAAAAATTATCGATCAAGCAAATTTTAAAAAAATTCTTAAGACTTCACAAACGATCGACATGTAAGCAAAATTCACTTAAGTGACTTTTATTTTAATATATAGGAAAATTTTTATTTTTTATAAATGTTTTATAAACTCATATAAATAATTTAATATTAAGATAAAATAATTTTGTAAGCCATGATAGATAATTTTATAAATTCTTTATTTTTTTTATAAATGACTTATAAGACATATATGGACATTATAAAACATTAATAATTATTATATTTTTATATATATGAATATAATGTTTTATATAAGAATATGAAATCACTATATCAATTTCTAGAAATTGTGTTCGACTAATTATATTATGTAGTATATAAATATAAAAAGAATTAATCAAATATTATTACACTTTCTATAATTTTGACAATGAGTTACCATGAATTATTATCTGTAATATCATTTAGACTATTTGGTAAGTTATATTAATTAGTTATAGACTTACTTTTTATTTCAGATCTAATTAAAATAACTAAAAATTAAATATTCTTCCACCAATCAAATTATAACAATTTTCTTAAACTTTCTCTATGGTTGACACCTAGGCAAAAGTCACTTAATTGATTTCTCATTTAATATATAGGAGGATTCAATAAAAAATATAAATGGATTTTGAGAAAAAAAGTTGGACAAATTTCCGTCTAACAGATTTGAGGACTGTACTGAAAGTTGAATGGAATCATTTGCTATTTGTTTTTTTTAATCAGAATAACGTTTTTATGAAACCTCTATTTCCGTCTAAAAGCATGTATTGAACTTCTTCTTTGCACACAGAAATGTTTCAAGTGGCATGCAATGCACATAACACTTTTATGAAACCTCTATTTCTTAACAAATTTAGTTGTTTATTGTGTTTGGATTTTCTTTATATAAACCAAAATCTGTAATTTTGTTAGATTATTCAACATAAATGTGGCTGTTGTTTAGTGGTGAGAATTCCACGTTGTGGCCGTGGAGACCTGGGCTCGAACCCGAGCAGCCACACATTATTTTTGTTCTCGTTTATTTTTGTAAACGACGTCGTAACCAAGTTCATCTAATGGAATAGGACACAGTCTTCGCTTCCGATTTGTTTTGTTAACAATGTTAGGGAAGAAGAATCGAAGATAAATTCTTTGCCTCTACGCTGACGAAGGTAAAAAAAAGCCTGAGATTTATCCATTTTCCTTTTCCTCAAATATATTACATATTTAGATCGTCGGGAATTTGTGGATCTTACTTGTTCTTACGCATGAATCTAATTTCGTTTTCTTTTCTTGGCATGATCTAAGGTTGATGTATTCGTTACACAACACCTTTGATCGATCTGTATTTTGTGCTCTCCATCTCGTCTAACCTATGTTTTGATAGTACCGGGTTTTGAATGTAGAGATAGAAAACAATGTTAGATGTGAATAATGATGTTTCTTAAGTGTAGTAGAGTTCATGTGTGATTTTTATTTTCTGATTGTTGATCGTTGTGATGTTACAGATGTTTGATGACCAGGACCTCGGATTCTTTGCCAATTTTCTCGGCATTTTCATCTTCATACTGGTCATTGCTTACCATTTCGTGGTGACCGACCCAAAATTTGAATGAGATTTTTGTATTTTGGTTTCTTACCACAAAATAATTATTATGTGCTGGAATCAGACATGTCTTTAGCATTCCATATAGTCGACATGTTTCGCCAGTAATGTATCTTTGACAATGTGTTTTTTTTATGAATAGATAAAAGAATTTTCATCATTCAAAATTTTATAATGCGAGTTACTTGTTTTAAAGCAATCATACAACTTTTCTATACATGCACATTGTCTTCTCTCTGCGCCTTTCCCGCTTGTACCTCAGTTCCAACTAGTTGTTGAGACTTCATGGTATGGTCAGTTTAGATTTTGATGCTTGTGAGTAACCACACACTTGACATTATGAATTGTTATGTCTAAAGATAGTTTCTTCACATTACCATGAGAATTATTCTGTTTACAGATTTATTTTTTTCACATTAGCATAAGGTTTTTATTTGCATGATGTTATGTGGTACATACGTAGCATTCATCCGTAGCATTCGTCCTTTTTTTTGTGGTACTCATTTTCTATTGCGTCAATCTTCCAAAGAGCAGTTTCATTCTTGAGCCTCTCTGCATCTTCCTGGTTGTTTCAATGGGGTTTAGATGAATGTAGTTCGCTGAAAGAGTGAAGCTTCTTTTTGTAATCATATGGAAATTGTGATCATCTTGTGTAGCTCATTGTAAGTAGTATAACTTGAGATTGGTCTTGGAAGTAGTCATAAGATATGGATAAAGAACTCAAAGGCTGATTGTTGTGTGGGATAAACAACTTGTAGGATATGACTTTTGTTCAAAACAAATAATTAAGGAGAGTATGCAGGTGTAAATCTATGCTACAACAAAATCCCCAATACACATTCGTGTAGTGTAAAGTGCCAAATTCTTGGTCTGACACATATATATAGGGTCAGTTACTATTCATCTTAGCTAGTATGTGAGTAGAGAAGCACATCAGCATATGAGCTAGCCTTTAAAAATGGACCAACACAGTGAAAAGAAAAGTTATGGTTGATGCAAAAAAAAATTCATATTAAACCAATTCTAGATAAGTACGGTTTGTTAAAGGAGAAACATATCTTTATTGCATTATATTAAACAACACAAACATATACTTTGTATTTTTTGGAAATACTGTTATCCCTTATATATTAAAAGAAGAGCATTGCAATTAATGCGTTCACACCAATATTGACACGTATCGTTTAGAGAAACACTCTCAAATATTTGTTTCCTTATTTTCCATCTTTTGGAGCATCTTGGCGTTTTTTTTTTTGTGTGATCTTCTTAACGAGCTTTTGATTATAAACTAGCCTTAGGATTGAAACAGTTTGTAATCTTTTTCACACCTTCGAGGTTTCAACATATCTTATCAGACATCAAGTGATGACAATATTTATAGACAAAAAGGATTATAAATTGCAAACTGAGATGAAAAGAACTGTGTTTTAAGACAAAATAGAGAAATCCAACACATCCGTTAGTCTACTGAACATAGAAATCTCCTCTTCCTTCTTCGCATGGCTTACACGACGATCCATCTAGGTTATTCTCGGCGAGGTTCTTGAGATGGAGACTTTAGTCGTGGACAAGCGTCACGCAAACTGAGATGAAAAGAACTGTGTTTCTCGACCGAACCTGTGAGAAATCCAACGCATCCGTTAGTCCATTGTTGAAGTCTTGAAGATGAGAAGAGAACATGTAAGTTTCTTTTCATTAGATCGGCTTTGTGAGGAGACTTCTTTTGCGTCTTTGTGCGTAGCTGTTGATTATTATTGTCAAAAAGAGAACTCTTCTCCCTTTGTTTCGTCAAGCTTAGAATTATCGTTATTACAAACTACTGCAGCTCGCAAACTCTTCTCCCCTTTCTTTCGTCAAGCTCATGAACACAAATGATAACATTTTTATATTGCCAATGATAATAATTTTACGTTTGCATGGCTGGAGCACTCTCTTACCTACCATACGTTCTTTTAAGCATACTGTTTATTCTTTATTATCACGTACAAATTAATGGAGGCGGTGCATGCGAAGGCGAAAAGGGTCAAAGTCTTATGAGATCATGGAGATTCTGCAACAAAGTTGATAATCGGTACAGAATCTATAGGATAAACACACAGCTTTCAAGCTAAACTAGAAGTGTCTCTTTTTTTTTTCTTGTGTTGTGCAGTTTGTTGTAGATGAATGGCTAAGAGAGACACGTAAAAATAAAAAAAAAGTTATATTCATACGCGACTGTTGTTAGTTCCAAGTTGGAACTTCTGATTGTGGGTTTACCGAATCGAACCGGTCGGTTCCGAGTTGGAACGTCCATTGAAATCAACGAAGATAAACCACACTTCAGTTCGATTATTTCAAGTTTACTATATGACGGTTGCCTATTTTGCTAATATGCGTGATTGAGTTAGTTATGAATAGGGGATTTGCATATATTTCAAAAACTTAGTTTATGGCAATAGATTTAAATTGTGTTATCAATTTTATCTTTATGCGTTTTAATAAAATTGAGCTTTTTATTTATAAGACTTTTTCTACAATATTCTTCATCGTTAACCTCCAGCACTTTTGTGAATTCTCCAAACCAAAATAAATAAGACTTTCGAATGATTCTTATATTTCAACGGAGTAAAATACAATAAAATCCAACATACAATCAAACGGATGTCCACATTTAACAGACTTTTATGTTTTTTTATCTTATAAATATCAAAAATAATAATCTCAGGTTATCACCTAGTGTAAATTTTAAAACAAATGGAAAAAAATCCATTTTATTTGGGTTAAGAAAGAAAAGGAAAATAAACATTTGCTGAGTTTTTCAAATAAGGAAAATTACAATCCGCGTATTTAGGAAGAACATTGAATAATACTCATTTCTTGTTCGTCGTGAAGAGAAAAAAAAAATACACTCCCAACACTAAAATCCACAAGTATAGCTAACTCGGCCCATTCTCCCAACACTAAAACCCATAAGTATAGCTAGCTCGGCCCATTAGGTTAACAAACTAGGGTTTTAACCATCGAACATTCTGGAACCCTTTTTAAACAGCCTGACGCCCTAGATCTGAGTCCAGTTCATTCGTGACCGTCCAATCAAACCCAAGCCAAGCGCTAAAGTCTCTATAAAAAAACAAATCTCCTCTCCCTAGTTGTTCACCAATTCACGAAACTCAAAAAACCTAGCCGCCGCCCTCAGATTCTTCTTTTCTTCCCGATTATTATAATGTCTGGTAAAGGAGAAGGTCCAGCGATCGGAATCGATCTCGGTACGACGTACTCTTGCGTCGGAGTATGGCAACACGACCGTGTTGAGATCATCGCTAATGATCAAGGTAACAGGACCACGCCGTCTTACGTCGCTTTCACTGACTCCGAGAGGCTCATCGGTGATGCCGCTAAGAACCAGGTCGCCATGAACCCTATCAACACCGTCTTCGGTACGTATCTCTTCTTCCGTATTTGAATCTAGGATCCAATTAGTAGATCTCTCACTTGATAATTGCTTTCGTGATTCGTTTATTGATGTTTGACAAGTTAATAGTCAGATTCTATCAGTAGATCTGACTTGATAGGGTGTTGATTCTTGCGGTTATTGATTGTTGTTGTGTGTACGTGGCAGATGCGAAGAGGCTGATCGGTCGTCGTTTCAGCGACAGCTCTGTACAGAGCGACATGAAGTTGTGGCCATTCAAGATCATCGCAGGACCTGCGGAGAAGCCTATGATCGTCGTCAACTACAAAGGCGAGGAGAAACAGTTCGCTGCGGAGGAGATTTCCTCCATGGTTCTCATTAAGATGCGTGAGATTGCAGAGGCTTACCTCGGTGTCACCATCAAGAACGCAGTTGTCACTGTCCCTGCCTACTTCAACGACTCTCAGCGTCAGGCTACAAAGGACGCTGGTGTGATTGCTGGTTTGAACGTTATGCGTATCATCAACGAGCCCACAGCCGCTGCTATTGCTTACGGTCTTGACAAAAAGGCAACCAGCGTTGGAGAGAAGAACGTGTTGATCTTTGATCTTGGTGGTGGGACTTTTGATGTCTCCCTTCTCACTATTGAGGAAGGTATCTTTGAGGTTAAGGCGACTGCTGGAGACACACATCTTGGTGGTGAGGACTTCGACAACAGAATGGTGAACCACTTTGTTCAGGAGTTTAAGAGGAAGAGCAAGAAGGACATTACCGGAAACCCAAGAGCTCTTAGGAGGTTGAGGACGGCCTGTGAGAGAGCAAAGAGGACTCTTTCCTCCACTGCTCAAACCACCATCGAGATTGACTCTCTCTTTGAGGGTATTGACTTCTACTCTGCACTCACCCGTGCCAGATTCGAGGAGCTCAACATGGATCTCTTTAGGAAGTGTATGGAGCCAGTGGAGAAGTGTCTCCGTGATGCTAAGATGGACAAGAGCACCGTCCACGATGTTGTCCTTGTTGGTGGCTCCACCCGTATTCCCAAGGTTCAGCAATTGCTTCAGGACTTCTTCAACGGCAAAGAGCTTTGCAAGTCTATCAACCCCGACGAGGCCGTTGCTTACGGTGCTGCCGTTCAGGGAGCTATTCTCAGCGGTGAAGGAAACGAGAAGGTCCAGGATCTTCTCTTGCTCGATGTCACCCCTCTCTCACTCGGTCTTGAGACCGCCGGTGGTGTCATGACCACTTTGATCGCAAGAAACACGACCATACCAACCAAGAAGGAGCAAGTGTTCTCGACCTACTCTGACAACCAACCAGGTGTGTTGATCCAGGTGTTCGAAGGGGAGAGAGCCAGAACCAAGGACAACAACCTCCTCGGTAAGTTTGAGCTCTCTGGAATCCCTCCGGCTCCACGTGGTGTCCCCCAGATCACTGTCTGCTTCGACATTGATGCCAACGGTATCCTCAACGTCTCTGCTGAGGACAAGACCACCGGACAGAAGAACAAGATCACCATCGCCAACGACAAGGGTCGTTTGTCCAAGGACGATATCGAGAAGATGGTTCAAGAGGCTGAGAAGTACAAGTCTGAGGATGAGGAGCACAAGAAGAAGGTGGAAGCCAAGAACGCTCTCGAGAACTACGCGTACAACATGAGGAACACCATCCTGGACGAGAAGATTGGTGAGAAGCTACCGGCTGCAGACAAGAAGAAGATCGAGGACGCTATTGAGCAGGCGATTCAGTGGCTGGAGAACAATCAGTTGGGTGAGGCTGATGAGTTCGAGGACAAGATGAAGGAGTTGGAGAGCATCTGCAACCCAATCATTGCCAAGATGTACCAAGGAGCTGGTGGGGAAGCCGCAGGGATGGACGATGATGCTCCTCCTGCCTCAGGCGGGGCTGGCCCTAAGATCGAAGAGGTCGACTAATCTGTTGATTATTGACGTCTCTCTATTTCTCCTTCCCTGCTTGTTTTCGATTTCTTAAGAACTTTTGAATGTTGGGTCCGTTTTGCTATTATTTTTTGTAACAACTTTTTGAACTCTGGATTTTCTGTCCAGCTATGATGACGGATAAGTAAACGTTTTGGCTTTTTCCCATATTGTTGTCGTCTCATTATTAGCTAGTTCTCTTCCGCTAAGAGCTTAAAAATAATGTTGTCTTCGCGATAGAGAAACGAGATGAAGACGTTAGTTGATTTTTTGCAATGTTTATAAGAATCAAAAAAGGAATGCCAGAAAAGACATTTTGCATCAGCCTTTTACAATGCAATCAGGGCTTTGTCAGTGTGAAATCACAAAGTTAACAATGTCCTTTGTTTAGTCCCACCAGCAAACGATATATGACGAAAGGCTTCGTATAAAATAGTGTGTATTAAACTATAGTTACAATAAACTTGCTCAGAGAATGAAAATGTACGTGGGCTTTCAAGGACAAGCCCGAGAACGCGCTTGTAGCGACCCGGTTTTCTCAACCGGTTGGTTTGGTTTTCTTTTTAATTAATACAATTGGACCAAACCATTCTTCAAACTAAATTATTCCTATTTCTAAAATTAATCGTGTTATTCCTCGATAATGCATATCGGTCTCGATCGGAAACGACATAACCCGATTAGCACGGACAAAAATCTCTTATAGACCAAATGGTCAAAAAAAAATCTACAACATCCAAAAAAATCTATATGGACCGATTAAAGAGAAATGACGATTTTGCCATTAATGAAAGAGTGATATGAGTCATTGGATCATCACATCTATGTTTTAATCTTGGTCATACAATTTCACATATGTCTCATTCTCTCTCATTCTCTTTCTTTACTCTCGGCCATTCACATCCACACAATCTTTCTTATCTCATTTTCTCATTCGAGTTGGTAAAACTAGTATAACTCGTACAACTAAATATTTTTAAAAAATTATATAATTGGTATAAAAATGTTATAATTTACACATGAAATAAACAAATAAATATTCTAATTGGTATATGATGACAAAAATGTCATCTATTTAATTTAAGATTTTTCATTTTTTTTGTTAAATTATTGCATTACACACTTAATTTTATATTATATACTTTATACTTTTAAGGTTATTAACTATATTAGCCATATTTTTATGATAATCAAACATCGAACATATTTTACAAAGCTATGATGTGAAAATATTGGTACAACCCTTATGACTAGACATATAAACAATATATATATATATTATACGAGTATTACCGGTACAACTAGTACAACTTCGACGTTTCAGAAATTAACAAAACTAATTTGGTATTTCATATGAGAAAAACAATCATATATCTCAGTTGGTATGTACTCATAAAATTTCTCTTAATTTAATTTGAAGTTTTAGAAAAAAATATAAAAATTATTACACAATTCCATAAGTTTACATGATCTACCTTATACTTTTAATGTTTGTTAACGTGTTTGTCCACATAATTTTTGGAAAACATACATGAAATGTAGTTTTACAAAATTGATGATTTCATTATAACCGGGCAAAGACATGTAAACATAAATAAGTGGTACAACTGAGGTAAATGTATTTATTATGTGGTACAACTAATATTTTATAATTTCACTGCCAAAGTAAAACTATGCACAAACTGGTAAAACTCAAAAACTAGTACAACTATGTACAGTCGGTACAACTAGAAAACTTGTACAACTACTTGTTATTTAATTTAGTATTATTTTAAATATGCATTATGTTGTAACTTAAATATATCATCCCATTTAAATATGTAATTATAGATTAAAATTATGCTATGAATATATTTGATATCTTTTTTAAAAGTAAAAATAATTTTATGTATTATTTGCATTAATATTTCTTGCAATATATTTGACTTAATATTATTT
>NC_027751.1:46584117-46613692 GCF_000695525.1 Brassica oleracea var. oleracea | reverse complement strand
GTTTTAAATGTGTATCATATTTTAAACATTGGGGTTGAACACATTATTAATACTGGTATAACTAGGACAACTATTCAAGTTCTGAAATTTAAATATTCAATTTGGTACTACATATGAAAAAATAATCAGCTGGCCAAATTGGTAAGTGTTTAAAACAACGCAACTCAAATGTTGCCACAATTAAACTAGTAATACTATTATTGTAGTTAAACCAGTTGTATCAGTCAGACTATTATTATCGTAATCCAAACACCAAACATGAATGCTTATACATCATTTTGAACTCTTGATGTTTTTTGTGTCATCTTCTGGAATATATTCTTCTAATCCTTTACTATTGCAACATTTTTCGGTTTGACAATTGTCTTCTTTGGTTTCGAGAGCAAAAGGATAAAAATGATTTTTTTCTGTAAATAGTACAACTAGTACAACTGGTAAAACAACTAATTATTCAAATACATATTATATAAAACAAAATTTTAACATATATTGACAAATTCATGCATGGCAAAATTAGAACAACATTTTGGTTCTACATTATCCTCTTCTATAACATTATTCGCTGAAAACAAAAACCCTAATACCATATTAGTTATAAAATTGTACTAGTTATAGTTGTTCTAATTATACTAGTTATACTCGTTGTAGTTGTACTAGTTATACTAGTTTCAGTTGTACTATGTGTACTAGTAGCACTTTGCGTTCTTCACTGTCAAAAATTTTGTATTTAAAAGTGAGATTCAGTTTTATATGAGAGAAAATGGATTGGGAATGATGAAGAATTGATCGATTTGAGATAAGAACGAAAATTCGTAAGGGTTGAAGAGTTTATTTTTATTTTGATTTTGATCGTGGAATGGAAAAAATTTGTTAAAATGGAGATTTAAAATCTGAGCTTTTTTAAGGTTGTGAATCCGGATGAAGTAAATGAAAACAGATAATATGGAAAGGATTAGATGAATGTCACTTAAGTTTGAGTTTGAGTTTGATTTTTAAGAAATGGTGATGAAAAAATGGAGATGAAGAACGTAAAAATGATGTTGGAGAAGAAGGAGAGATTTGGGGGTCTAGGGATCCGGATTGGGTTGAGTCGGATTATTGGGTTTGGATAGGTAGTGGTTGGGTTGGTAAATAAATAGAAATTTCTGGGTTTTGAAGTCTTTTTGACTATTTTTATGTTTAAAATTAATTCAAAATAAAAATCAAAATGTAAGAGGTCTTTTTTAGATTTTTTTCAGATATCAACATTTGATCCGATTAGCACACAGACGGATGTCATAGCACTCTAGCCATATTTGTGAACAGTGATTAAAGCACTCTAGCCATAGTTCATAATCTATATCCTATCGAAACATGATTCGCATCTTAGCATACATATGACAAAACAAATTTTTAAAACTACATTGAAGTTAATTAATTTGTATAAATTCGAAAACAGAAAAATAGGACTTTTATAAAATATAGTAACATTTCTTAAAAGAAACATAGTAAAAGATTTGAATCCGGGTTGCGGGTCAAACCCGTCCCGCTTGATCATTTTTTTTACTCAAAAAATTTGATCTGCTTGACCCGCAAGAAGAAAATATGAAATCCGCACCCACGCCGCTTAAACATGCGGTTGATTTGCTAGACCCGCGGATAATATTAATAATAATAAAAATTATTAATTTAAATATTTTTATTAAAAAATAATAAAATTTCATATTTTAAATATTTTATTAAAAAATAATAAAATTTAATCTTTTAAATATTTTTATTTAAAAAAAGTTAATATTTTTAATATTTTTATTAAAAATAATAAATATTAGTCTATTTATAATTAAAATTAAATATTTTAAAAAAATTTCTGTTTAAAAATAATATTTAAAAAGAAAACTTTTTTTTCAAATTTTTGCGGGTTGACGGATACCTGCATTTAATTTTGGCTGACCCGCACCCGCCCGCGTAAAAATCACTCAACCTACACCCGCAAACTAAATTTTTCAAATCACTCGACCCGCATCCGCCCTGCAACGTTCAAATGGGGCGGGGCCTGCAGATAATGATTCATATTCCCAGCACTGCAATCATAAATGAAGACTAGAGAACGGCAAGAATAATGCATTTCCTAACGTTTCTAAAAAATATCACCATTCACAAGGAATAAACTTTTTTTCTCATTTCCTATCATTTTTTTTTGTAGAAAAATAAAGAATAAACATATTCCTTGTTAAATTTAAGAAATCCTTTCTTTTTCATTTCTAAAATTTTATTTCTTTAAGTTTTTTTTCTATTTGTTCCTCTCCGGAAGGGTGACCGGTCGAACTCTAAGTTGTTCTTGTCCTTTTTTGGCTAATCATGTTCGGTTTAGCCTTTTCGGCCCATATTAGCCAATGATGATTCTTAGGCTTAGCCTTTTCGGCCCATATTATATAGCAACAAAGAAAAACCTGTGTGAGAAATAGAAGGGAGCTCTCGACGACGTCGTTTTACGGGTCATCTCTATCCCATCTTTCTCAATTGTGTTAATCAGCTCTAACGCAATTCCGGCGACTCCACCGCCCCTTCTCAAAGATGCAGTTTCTGGTAAGATTTCAACTTTTCTCCATTTTGTTTTACAGCTTGATGTACAATTCTCTGAACGATTGCGAAAACAGGAGAAGGTGAAAATGATAAAGAAGGAAGAGCCGCCGGTGACGGTGAATAACCCTGAAAGCCTTCCTCTTTACTGGTACGAAACTTCAGATTCCGTCTCTCGCCGCTTCCACTTCGAATCCGACGGTCACCTCTCTGTAAATCTCTCTCTCCCCCCCTTTGCTTCACCAATCTTCAGTGATCATGGTTGTTTTTTTTCTTTCTTCTCTTTAGATGAAACTTGTTGATGACGCAAGACCAGTTCCTCAGAAGATGGCTGAGTCTTTCCTTAACAAGTTCTTTCCTTCTGGATATCCTTACAGGTGACTCAGTGCCCTTTGTGTTAAGCAATAGAAAGACTTTGTTTCGAAGTGTGCTTTATAAAAGGTTACTTAATGTCCTTAAGGTTAAGCAAGAGAGAGAGAGAGAGACTTCTCCTTTTCATTGAAAGCGTTTCTTTTTCTTTGTTGTCTACACTACAGTGTGAACGAAGGGTATCTTAGGTACACACAGTTTCGAGCACTTCAGCATTTCTCTAGCGCTGCGTTATCAGTCTTATCCACTCAGGTCTTCTTCGTTCTTCACTCTTGCAATCTACTTTCCAGTTTCCACTTCCTTTCTTCTAACAATTAAAGACTGAGGGATAAATGATGTCTATACATATATATTTTAATCGGTTTGCTGCACTGCATTCATTTGCCATAAATTTTTCATGCTTACTTTAGCTGTTGCAATGGAGGTTTATTAACATGGATATATGATTCTTCTGCAGTCACTGCTATTTGCTGCAGGCTTGCGGCCTACACCGGCTCAAGCAACCGTCGTCAGCTGGGTATGTTGCCACTTTAGTTCGTTTACTTGTTCTGAACCTACAGGTGAGTAAGTTTTTGTTGACTACATTGGTTTAATAGATTCTCAAGGATGGGATGCAGCATGTGGGAAAGCTTATCTGTAGCAATTTGGGTGCAAGAATGGACTCTGAGCCTAAACAGTGGAGGATTCTAGGTTTGCATCATTCTTTAGCTACATGTTTCTGCTCGTGTCTTCACAGTGTCAACCATAAAACGTTATTTCATTTTTATTTTCAGCTGACGTGCTCTACGATTTTGGTACTGGTCTGGAACTCGTTTCTCCTTTATGCCCCCATCTGTTTCTTGAACTGGCTGGTCTTGGGAACTTCGCTAAGGTATATATATCCTCTTTTTTTTTTTTTTTTTTAATTATAAGGGAGAATCTGTGTTAGCTCTTATGCACAATGCACTGAATCTTTTTGTCCAAATCCAAAGGGGATTGAACTGAAACTGTTCTTAACACCGGTGTCTACCTTCCTCAACAGTGAAAATAGCTTTCTAGAGACCATCTTATCATAAGTCAATCAGTTTCAATGGGTTGATTGTAGTTATCTCTGAGTTTTTTTTCTGTAGGGAATGGCTGTGGTTGCAGCAAGGGCAACAAGATTACCGATTTATTCATCTTTCGCCAAAGAAGGAAATCTCAGTGACATTTTTGCTAAAGGAGAAGCTATCTCTACTCTTTTTAATGTTGCTGGAATTGGAGCTGGGATTCAACTTGCTTCCACAATATGTTCATCAATGGAAGGAAAGGTAACTTCTTCTGCTCATCTATTAGTATCTATTTGTTTTGTTTGCAACTCGCTTATTTTAGAATACACTGTTATCTGCAGTTGGTGGTTGGATCGATTCTTTCGGCTGTACATGTGTACTGTGTGGTAGAGCAGATGCGAGGAGTCCCAATCAACACACTGAATCCACAGAGAACAGCTTTGATCGTGGCTAATTTTCTGAAGGTATATATAACCACCTTTAGTTCAATCCTCTTAACAATTTGTTAATATCTTTTATGATATCAAAGGCATTTATTTTCAGACTGGTAAAGTCCCAAGACCTCCTGAACTAAAATTCCAAGAAAACCTACTGTTCCCGGAGAGACCAATCCAAGATGCAGGAAACGTGAGAGTAGGAAGGGCTCTGCATAAAGCTGTGAAGCCTTCTCAGGTGCAGAAACTAAAAGAAGTGTTTGCAGAAGAGAAGTTTCTACTGAGCCAAGGCAAATCATGGACCGATATGGTCTTGGAGCACGATGCAACCGGTGAAGATGCGTTTCGAGGGTGGTTAGTTGCAGCGTATGCCAAGTCGATGACAAAGATATACAATGACCCTGATGATGTGATATTGCAAGACGCTTATGACAAGATGAACGATGTCTTCGGTCCGTTTTTGTCTCAAGTGCAGGCTAAAGGATGGTATACCGATAGATTTTTGGATGGCACGGGTACAAGATTTGCTTGGTAGCTCTGTGTTTCTGGTAAAGTTTTTCAAGTGTAGACACAATCTAGTGGCTGAAGACTAGAGTCAGATTGTTAGGTGAAACCAAAGTGTTGTGGAGAAAAGAGAAAAGTTCTTTGTCGTCGTTTGTACTTCTTTTTGGGAGGGTCATTGTTAGGTCTACTACAATATATTATCATATGATTTCAAAGTGGAATCTGATGAATACTTTTTATGAAAATATATTTGTTTTAAGTACAAAAAGTTGGTATCTCTTTGTGGTTTAAATTTTGTATTTTATCCATGGTCAAATCATGTGTACTGGCAATTTTTATCCTTAGCCATGGACTCTTTAGTCTTTGTTTGGGGTTTTTGTTGCCTGTTGTTGAATATATTAATCTAATACTAGTTTGGACGGAAAACTCGAATCATGATTTTGCTGTAAAATAAAGTGTGTGATGATCATCTGGTTGAACCAAGCTACTGGAGACATGGCTCCATCGATTTTGATTTTTTTTTCCATCGATTTTGGTTTTGTTTCAGCTTGGAACAAGACTAGAGTTTCTCTATGGGTAGGTTTTCAAATGATGCATAAAGAGTTGCATGAAGAGAGACAAATCAGCTTTAGATGCATGCGAGATTTGTATTTTGCTTGGTGATATATTTAGAAGGAAGAGGTCTTTTTAGAAATAAATTATTTTCAAAATTCGGATATAATTTTTTTCTTTCTATAATTAACTTTTCTAAAAGAAATATAGAATATTATTTTTCTTCATCAAAATTACAGAGGTGACGATTTTTTTTTTTTGAAATTTTATACGGTGGTTAAATAATTTAAAATTATTTTAATAATATTTAAATTTACGTTTTTCAGTTATTTTTACAAATGATCTAAAACAGGGGTAATGCGTCATCAACTGCGTCATTTGCTATTACTGTAGTCTCGAAGAGTGTAGCTGTGTAGCATGAAATTAGATAGTTGGATCCGTTCAAGGAGATAAATGACGGTCTAACGTATTGAAGAGTGAATTTTTACTTTATAAATTTTTTTTTGCATGCACCTATAGATCAATAATGTATCTCAGCCGACCCTGGAAAATTTACAAAAGGAAGAGACAGAATTAGTATTTAATATATTAAATCGGACCCACTAAAATCTATATTTAGTTAGGTCACGATCCATTTGTACATTTTGAATTGATTTCATCAGTTATGAAACAACACTTGCATTATAAAACATGGGACCTTCATAATTGGAGTAGTGTTAATGAGAGAAGATAACCCGCATTGTATCAAATAAAAATAATAATCATAAAGAAAACGGAAAAGAGAAAAAGAAAGTTTGTGAAAAAGAGCAAGATCCCAAGTAATGATGGAAATAGGTGTCGATGATCTTTGTTTATCTTAGTCTTTTTTCTATTGTTATAGTTTTGGTCCAAATACATTTAATTTGAAACACTATTCAAAGTTGCTTTTGACAGAGACAAACAAATAGTTTTGTGAAGAAGTTGTAGGTGAGGTATATACAATTATGAAACCTGTAAGAAGTTATGAACTGTGGATCCATATCACAAAATTATCAGTAAAGTCCAATATTTTGGTACATACTGTGATATCATGGTTGTGACTATTTTACTTAATGACATTCCATATGAAAGATATGCTTCAATGTTTTAAAGGAACATCTGGTAAACTATTTATTTAATTTACGGAATCGCTGGTTTCATTGATTCAGATTTCTACTTACAAGCTAATCATACATATGATAAAAGATTTTTAATATAATAAGAAGTTGGGAAAACAAGAAACGAAAAGAGGAGTCACCAAATCATAGCAAATCATTTCAAAGTTTTGTTTTTTGTTAACATGATCTCACATTATATAAGAAAAGAGGAGCCCCTTTTGTACCTACCTACTTTGATGTCTGTATTTTTCCCTCAATCTTGACACCACAATAGTTTTGGCTCTACATACCTATTTTTATTCATCATAAATGTATAGTTCCTAATAATAAAAGTGTATAATATGCGCATAGAAAAAAATATGACACTTTTTAATGTTTCTTATTGACTTATAGGTCCAAAAAGATTGATTGAAATTAAAAGCTTAGTTAATTTTGGGCCACGATCTGATTGTAATTGAGCACTAAGAGCCTCTTTCTTTGACATTTTATGTTATATAATTTAGACATTTTTTTGATAAAAAAAAATGTTTTGGACATCTGCTTCATCTTACATTAGTGTTACTCATATATGGCTCTGATTGGAGTCGTGGCTGTCGAGGCTCTCTGGGATTAAACAGTGTCTCAACTCGACAATGTAGCTTTGCCATGTGTGAGCAGAATGTGTACGAACATAAATAAATGCATTTGTGGATATTAGTTAATGTTTAAAGGTTTCTCCAAGACTATGCAATTTATTGCAGATTACAAAAAATCCAGATTTCAAGTCCCGGAGAGAACGATTTATTAAACAATTATGCAGACTACGAAAGAAAGGCTTACAAGAGATCTTCAACATGGTACAAGTAAATCTGGCAAGGCATGGATCTTCATAGGACGGCTCAGATGATGCAGTTAAGCGTAGGTCTTCATAAGTCAGGTAGTATTGTCGGTTGTCGAATCGTCTATGTAATCATTCTCATATCATAATTGTAAGATCATAACAAATCAGCGTTAAAAAAAAAACATAAATGTATTTACTTTTTTTACAAAGGTTTTACATTAAATAATAATATACAAATTTACTCTTTTTAAAATAAAAGAAAAGGTTCAAGCATATACCTACTCAGATTTAAACCAGATCTAATCCAACCAATTAACTTACTATTTAGTGAATGGGCAAGTAAACCGTAGTAACCAAAGATCCGAACCGGAACCGAACTAAAATACCTGAAACTGAAACCAGACTGAAACCTTCAAATGTCCAAATAGTTCATATATTTCTAAATCCGAAATAATTGAACCGAACCAAAAATGTAATGGGTAAATATATAAAAATATTAATTATATATAGATATAACATAACTAAATATATATTTTAAATTTAAAAATCAATTAAAAATTCCTGAAAATATTTGAAAAGACTAAATTATTATAAAGTATCCGAACTATCCGAAAGTATCCGAATATTTTTAACCAAAATATCCAAAATAATCAGAAATATCCAAGATTTTTATCTGAATCATCTTAATTATTCAATATTTTACCTAAAATACTCGATATTTAACCCGAATGAACTGGAACCGAAACCAAATAAGAACAAAAAAAAATTGGATATATTTCAGTTCTTAATTTTACTATCTGAACCAAACCAAACTACACGAACCGAAAATAGGTCAGGTAATATCCGAACTGATACATGAAATGCCTAGACCTACATGCACTCTAGATTGTAATCGAGGAGGCAATATCCAGTCAAATCTTATATCTATACTTCATCAGAATTCTAGTTCTTACATAAAATTCAAATACCAGAAATACCCATGTCTGAATTATTTTTAAATATATTGTTAAGTCAAACGAGAAAATACATATCTCCTATATATTAATTAAAAAATATTACAACTTTATCACTGAGATTATTCTTAAAATCCTTAGAGAAATAGGTTGATCCATCTAATTGTATAATAATTTTTTTATTAACTAACCATAAATTCATTATTAATGTTTATTATTATTTCCTTAAATAAAAAGAAATTTTCTAATGTGGCTAAAGTATATATGACAAGTAATAATTTTGAATAATAAAAATTTGATAAAAATTAGCGTATATTTTATCATATTTGTTTAATTTAAAACTATTAAAATAAATTAAAAAACCATATTAACCTTATAATAAAATTTAGGTTTTCTGTATATGTAATATTTTGAATTTTTACAAATGATTATAAATTAATAAAATAGTTAAAATTCTCATATTCAAATTTTTTGATCCATGGTTTAAAATTTTTTTATGACAAGATACAAATGATTACAAAATCATATAAGTAAAAAGTCTAATTTAATTAATTATTAAGATCAAAAGATATATATATATATATATATATCATTTTAAATTAAACTATATACCATATAAAATACATAAATATTTTAATTTAAAATTTTACTTTGAACAATTTATTTTGATAAAAGCTTTGAACAAACATTGACAATTTAATTTTTTTTTTAAATTATAAATTACTAAAACTGTTAATCCACACTGAAAAAAATTAGTAATTTAATGTTTTTCTATAAAATATACAAATGATCAAAAAAATCATATGAT
Organism: Brassica oleracea var. oleracea; assembly: GCF_000695525.1. NCBI lineage: Eukaryota > Viridiplantae > Streptophyta > Magnoliopsida > Brassicales > Brassicaceae > Brassica > Brassica oleracea. The sequence continues at coordinate 46,604,529 of NC_027751.1, read as the reverse complement.
TAGAAAATATCATTTAATAGACATTAATATTAAAAATATACTTTATTTATTAATATTATTTAAATTTAATTTTATATCTATCAAAAAGTAAAATATCGTTTGGATTAATAAAATTTATTTATATGTTTGCACCAATTTAATTATATATGTAACAGTTACTGCATTTTAAATTATTAAATATATATTTATTATTTCATAGTATGTAAAAACATATAATACCTAAAATAATTTATATATATAATGTTCATCCCGCGCAAGTCGCAGATCCTAACCTAGTTCCAAAATTTTTCTTCTAACAAATATCATTCAATATAGTTTCACTTTCAGTAGATTACTCTCCTACCGGTCTTCTATCTAATCCAATTGTTAGGAAAGTTTAGGCAATGTATTTTCTCTTTTGCACTTTGAAAAATAGTTTTTTCTGATTTAGTGAGTTTATCATTTCAAACAAAAAACAGATCATTTTCATTGTTAATTTTTGAAACGTTAAAAACATCCAAAAACCATTCAAATCTAACGATTTTGAAAAACGTATCATAAGAAAATAAAACATAAGTATCATATATATATATAGCATTATACTAGGTTAAGATCTACGTCCTGCACGGAATGAACATTATATATAAATTATTTTACGTATTATATATTCTTTTATATATTATGTAATAATAAATATATATTGAATAATTAAAATTCAGTAACTGTTACGTATATCATTATTAAATTGGTGCAAACACATAAATATTTTTTTTTAATTCAAATACATATTTTTTATTTTTAAATGATATTAACATCATTTTTAATTATATAATTGTTTCTACTCATATTATTTTTTGATTATTTGTGCTTTTTATAACAAAAACTTTAAATCACTGATAACATTTTTTTTGGTGGGATGTTAAATCATTTTAGTAATTTATAAATTTTTAATTAAATTCACTGCGAATTTTAAAATTTACATATTAAGTTGTCAATGTTTGTTCGAAGATTTTATCAAAAAACAAATTCAAAGCAAATTTTGAAATTAAATATTTATTTATCTTTTGTATGGTATATAATTTATATTAAGCGATATATATACACACACACACACACACACACATATATATATATATATCAATCTTAATATTTCTTAAATGAGATTCCATACTTATATGATGTTGTAATTACTTGAATCTTTTCATAACAAAAAAAATTTAAACCATGGATAACAAAATTTTAATCTGAGACTTTTAACAGTTTTAGTCATTTATAGTCGTTTTAAAAAAAAATCAAATATAACATATACGGAAAATCTAAATTTTTATTATATGATTAATGTGGTTGTTTGATTTATTTTAATGAGTTAAAAAATGATAGAGGACTAACTAATTATTATCAACTCTTTATTATTCAAAATAATTAATTGTCATATATATTTTAGCAACATTAGGCAATTCCATAATTTTTATTTAAGGAAAGAATAAAAAATATTAATAATTAATTTATAGTTAGGGTAATAAAAAATTTATTATATATTTAGATGAAACAACATATTTTCTAAAGATTCTAAGAATCATTATGGCGATGACACTTTGGCTATTTCAAATGTTGTAATGATTCTCTTTTAGTATATAAGGGATGTATCAAAATTAAAAAAAATCATGAAATGACCATTCAACTAGAATTTAAAATCTCTATCAATCTATAACGTATTTTGAAATTGTACCCTGCAAATATTTATGTATGAATATGAAGCTCAACTTCCGAATACTAAAACCATAGGAACATAGATCAGGACAAATATCAAATCGAGTTTAGAAAATTTGTCCACCCCTTTCTAGTGCTTTACTGCTCATCTGCCTTTACACAAATATCATTTCTTCTTCTGCATAAACTTAAAAAGCAACTTACACATGGAATAGTAGAACGACATAATATGTTTTCATTTATTATAATTAGTAAAGATTAAAATTCACAGAATTTTTCCTCATCTTCTAAATGTTAGAAACATTTAAAAATATATTTTTGTATTTAAAATGTAATAACAATTTTTTGTGTACTTTTTAACATACGTAATAGTAATACCTTATTAAGTTTCTTACCATTATATCGACCACCTAAACGAAGTTACATTGTATTAATTAACTTTCTCATGGCTAAAAAGTTAAAGGAAATAAAGTTGGAAACTTTGGACAGTGTGAATCAAAAGTATGAGAAATTTTCAACTTGGAATTGTCTCACGGTTGCATTTGTAATTAACTAATATTTTAACCCATATTGTTAATGTCTATATATATATATATAATAAACAGACTAAATGTCTGCATCGCATGCTTCCTTTAACTTCTTTAGCTCTCAAAAAACTCCATACCCATCCAACACCTGGCCGTCTAATCATTTTACTCATTTGAGGAGAAAAACTACTAAAATTTTGGTTTATTTTCTTGTGAGTACAACCGGGAAAAATGGGAAGAGCACCATGTTGTGAAAAAATGGGGATGAAGAGAGGACCATGGACTCCTGAAGAAGATCAAATCTTGATCAACTATATTCATCTCTATGGTCATTCTAACTGGCGAGCCCTTCCCAAACACGCAGGTGATTTTAATTTATTTTGTATATTTATTTTCTATCACTACTTCTTGATCTGTAAGCAATACGTTTTTGGTTTTTCTTTGGAAAATTCTTAGGATTACTTAGATGTGGAAAAAGTTGCAGACTTCGTTGGATTAATTATCTGAGACCAGACATCAAACGTGGCAATTTCACCCCTCAAGAAGAACAAACTATCATCAATCTACATGAAGTGTTGGGCAACAGGTTTGTCTTCTTCTTTTTTTTTTGTCTAAAGAGAACTAATCATCAATTTGTTCAATCTTTTCTTGAAGAAGGATCAAAAACTGTTTCTGGTTCGAAGATTTTTTATTTTCCTTTAATTTTACTTCAGCTCCCTTTTACTCTTTCCACTTTGCAAGTTTATAAATGATTTTTTTTTTGTTATTTCCGGTTTGCAAAATATTTTAATATGTTTTTTAACACTGTGGAGCTGAGGATATTCATTATTTATACCCGTGATTTACTCAGTCTCGAAAGATTTGTTTTCAGAGTTTTTATAAAGAAAAATAAAACAACCTTCAATGTTACTCTTAGACAAGATACGCACCTCGACCAATGCAAAACATATGGCGTATATTAGCTTTTGTTTTGTTGTCATCTTCTATGTATGATGTATCTCCATGTTTTCTGCTTTAAAAGGCAATATTTAACTAATAAATTGATGAAATCCATAATATATCATATGTAAGACACTTTTCTAATAGTGTTTACTTTTGTTTGTTTGCTATTAATTTAGATGGTCTGCGATTGCTGCAAAGTTGCCAGGACGAACCGACAATGAAATAAAAAATGTTTGGCACACTCATTTGAAGAAAAGACTCAACAAAAATCAAAACAATGGCGGAGACGCCAAGGACATTAACGGTTCTAACGACACCACACACGAAGACAAAGAGCCTGTGATGGTCTACACAACCTCTCCGCAACAGTTTTCAAATAGCACTACGACACTCGACATATCAGATAATAATAACAAGGACGATACGATGTCGCACGAGGATATTTCTGCATTGGTTGATGAGAGTTTTTGGTCAGAGGTCGTATCGGTAGATAATTCGAGTAACAATGAGAAAAAGATTGAAGGTTGGGAAGGATTGCTAGAGAGGAATAGTAAGAGACATAGTTATAATAACTCGAAGTTGTATAATGATGACATGGAGTTCTGGTTTGATCTTTTCACTAGCTGTCGTAGGATTGAAGCATTTTCCGACATACCTGAGTTCTGACTTTGAGTTCGTGTTGGTTTTTGTCCTTAAGGCTTGAAAGAGTCTTTTTGTAAACCAAATGAATAAATTTAAAAAGTTATATTTGTTTCCTCTACGTTAGTTTTTTTTTTTTTTTTTTTTGATAATCCAGGGGTTAAGGTCCAACACCCAGTACCGCATTTGGTGACAGGGATGAACAGTTCGCCTCCGGCTGGCGTCGAACCCGGGAACATGACAATTGGCTCCCAAGGCTCTAACCAGTAGAGCTGACTCATCCCGTCAAATCCTCTATGTTAGTTGCATGTAAAATATGAATCGATTACATCATTTTAACCATTTCAGAGAGCCATTTCGAAGTCAACCGAAGTCAAATAATGAGTCGATTTAGTAGTCTTCACATTCAGTTATTTTTCCATTTCAACTATACTACTATTTTCCGCTATAATTTTATATTTATATGTTACAAGAATTTAGTTTTGTTGTTAAGGTCGATGATTTCAAAAGCTTCTGCATCTAAAGTCCAAGACTCCAACGTCCAGAATACGCCTTTCTCATGGCTAAAAAGTTAAAGGAAATAAAGTTGGAAACTTTGGACAGTGTGAATCAAAAGTATGAGAAATTTTCAACTTGGAATTGTCTCACGGTTGCATTTGTAATTAACTAATATTTTAACCCATATTGTTAATGTCTATATATATATATATAATAAACAGACTAAATGTCTGCATCGCATGCTTCCTTTAACTTCTTTAGCTCTCAAAAAACTCCATACCCATCCAACACCTGGCCGTCTAATCATTTTACTCATTTGAGGAGAAAAACTACTAAAATTTTGGTTTATTTTCTTGTGAGTACAACCGGGAAAAATGGGAAGAGCACCATGTTGTGAAAAAATGGGGATGAAGAGAGGACCATGGACTCCTGAAGAAGATCAAATCTTGATCAACTATATTCATCTCTATGGTCATTCTAACTGGCGAGCCCTTCCCAAACACGCAGGTGATTTTAATTTATTTTGTATATTTATTTTCTATCACTACTTCTTGATCTGTAAGCAATACGTTTTTGGTTTTTCTTTGGAAAATTCTTAGGATTACTTAGATGTGGAAAAAGTTGCAGACTTCGTTGGATTAATTATCTGAGACCAGACATCAAACGTGGCAATTTCACCCCTCAAGAAGAACAAACTATCATCAATCTACATGAAGTGTTGGGCAACAGGTTTGTCTTCTTCTTTTTTTTTTGTCTAAAGAGAACTAATCATCAATTTGTTCAATCTTTTCTTGAAGAAGGATCAAAAACTGTTTCTGGTTCGAAGATTTTTTATTTTCCTTTAATTTTACTTCAGCTCCCTTTTACTCTTTCCACTTTGCAAGTTTATAAATGATTTTTTTTTTGTTATTTCCGGTTTGCAAAATATTTTAATATGTTTTTTAACACTGTGGAGCTGAGGATATTCATTATTTATACCCGTGATTTACTCAGTCTCGAAAGATTTGTTTTCAGAGTTTTTATAAAGAAAAATAAAACAACCTTCAATGTTACTCTTAGACAAGATACGCACCTCGACCAATGCAAAACATATGGCGTATATTAGCTTTTGTTTTGTTGTCATCTTCTATGTATGATGTATCTCCATGTTTTCTGCTTTAAAAGGCAATATTTAACTAATAAATTGATGAAATCCATAATATATCATATGTAAGACACTTTTCTAATAGTGTTTACTTTTGTTTGTTTGCTATTAATTTAGATGGTCTGCGATTGCTGCAAAGTTGCCAGGACGAACCGACAATGAAATAAAAAATGTTTGGCACACTCATTTGAAGAAAAGACTCAACAAAAATCAAAACAATGGCGGAGACGCCAAGGACATTAACGGTTCTAACGACACCACACACGAAGACAAAGAGCCTGTGATGGTCTACACAACCTCTCCGCAACAGTTTTCAAATAGCACTACGACACTCGACATATCAGATAATAATAACAAGGACGATACGATGTCGCACGAGGATATTTCTGCATTGGTTGATGAGAGTTTTTGGTCAGAGGTCGTATCGGTAGATAATTCGAGTAACAATGAGAAAAAGATTGAAGGTTGGGAAGGATTGCTAGAGAGGAATAGTAAGAGACATAGTTATAATAACTCGAAGTTGTATAATGATGACATGGAGTTCTGGTTTGATCTTTTCACTAGCTGTCGTAGGATTGAAGCATTTTCCGACATACCTGAGTTCTGACTTTGAGTTCGTGTTGGTTTTTGTCCTTAAGGCTTGAAAGAGTCTTTTTGTAAACCAAATGAATAAATTTAAAAAGTTATATTTGTTTCCTCTACGTTAGTTTTTTTTTTTTTTTTTTTTGATAATCCAGGGGTTAAGGTCCAACACCCAGTACCGCATTTGGTGACAGGGATGAACAGTTCGCCTCCGGCTGGCGTCGAACCCGGGAACATGACAATTGGCTCCCAAGGCTCTAACCAGTAGAGCTGACTCATCCCGTCAAATCCTCTATGTTAGTTGCATGTAAAATATGAATCGATTACATCATTTTAACCATTTCAGAGAGCCATTTCGAAGTCAACCGAAGTCAAATAATGAGTCGATTTAGTAGTCTTCACATTCAGTTATTTTTCCATTTCAACTATACTACTATTTTCCGCTATAATTTTATATTTATATGTTACAAGAATTTAGTTTTGTTGTTAAGGTCGATGATTTCAAAAGCTTCTGCATCTAAAGTCCAAGACTCCAACGTCCAGAATACGCAAAATATTACAGATTATGTATTAAGTATGTCAGTTGTCTATCCATTATAGTTTCAAATACTGCAATTTGCATATTGTAATGTTTTCTTTTAAAAAAGATATTGTAATATTTTTCCCATTTGCAGTACTTTAATCCATCAATAGCAGCAGTAGTTATCTCTTTCTTTCATAATTATTAAACTTTTAAAACGAATAAATGAAAATAAATATATTTTGTGGACCTTAAAATCTGTGGATAAAAACGTGATTAGGTGAAAACCATCAACGTTAACACCATTCGGTTCAAATATCATAAGCTGGTTATTGGATTGAGACTATTTGATTGAACAATTACAATGATAAAAACGTGATTAGGTGAAAACGAAGATGTAATAATTAAAGTTGACGCATACGTAATATCGCACCACTGAGATTGTTCTTTGAACTTTAAATATAAACATCATCCTAAAACATTCTCTACTTTGTTTAGGGCTATACTGGTTCACGTTTTAAATCTTGATAAATTAAGAATATTTTATGAGCAAACAAACAAAAGTTGGATAATATATCACAACAAAGCTTTTTTCCAAAGGCACTCAGTTAATATAATAAATATTTTGATGTTTTAAGAACTGTTTTGGTTTAGCTTTATTTTATTATATTAAATTTTAAGGATACTTAAGATTAATATAGTATTGATAAATCTTAATCTCTAAAACCATGTGTGAAAAAACTATCCACTCCAAAATTTCATGGAACATAAATTATATAATATATATAAAATTTTGGCCAATCCACTCAAGATTGTTAAAAATGGCTGAAATGATATAAAATATAGTCACTTTCCTACTATTCTTCTCGTGATTAAATTAGACCCCTGTTCTAAAACTCGGCCGCCTAGCCGCCTAGGTGTTACGCGTCACTTTTCCGCCCCGATTTATGCCAAATCGGTTTAAAAAATCGGATATCCGATTTTTTTCCTCCTAGACCGCCTAAATGACCGCCTAGCCGCCTAGGCGGCCGCCTAATCTATTTTTTTATTTATTTATTTTTTTTTTTTTTTTTTTTTTACTATATTAAGTTTATATATTCTATTTCTGTGTTTTATACAATCTTAAACATGAAAATGTATTAATGTTATACACAATTAAATATTAACATGTTTTATAACATAGTAAACCATCTAAAAATTCCGACCCGCATAATTTCCGATTAATCTCCGATTTTCTCTTTAGGCGCTAGGCCCAACCCAACCGCCCGACTAGCGCCTAGCGCGTTCCCGAACAGGGAATTAGACTATTCCTCTTGTGATTAAATTAGACGTCTCGAAATTACCATGATTCCATGTGTACACCAAGTTGTGTAATCAGTTTTTTTTTGTCAAACCGAACCCAAAATGTAAAAACCTGATATAACAAGCCCATGACATGGTTTGGTTAAGAGAGATTTTACAATTTGTCATCCATCCCTGCTGTCTTGAAAAGCTTCTTGAAAAGCTTCTTGAAAAGCTTATTGAGACCACCTCCATTGGTGTATCTAAAGGGGTTCTTAATGTAAAGTGTGAAAATAATGAATCAAAAAGACATTAATTAACAAGAACTGGTGCTTAATTAAAGGGAAAAAGGATTGGTAAGAGCCATTTACTTGGCACACTCGGATTGGCTTCTTCTATTCACACGAAAGGGTGAAAAAAGCCAACCCTTGTTTTCTCCGTCGTTTGTGTGTTTCGTCTTGGATGAACTTGAAATCCTTTGTCGGTCTCTCTCTTCGTCGTCGATTCCGTCGAAATCTCGACCGAAAAAGATGTTTGATATGTTTCGTCGTCCTCGATTATGTCTGTCTCTTCTTCGACGGCCTCAAAATCCCATCGTCGGTTGGTCTTTCTCTTCGTCGGTTGGTCTCACTCTTTCTTCGTCGATGTTCTTCTCCCAATCCGTCCTTGCAATCACCATGAAGGTTCGATTTCCTTTGTTTTTTTTTGTTCCCGTGAATTGAATCCCTTCGATTAGGATTGGAATTTTTGTTTCGATGATGAGATTTGACTCTATTTATCTCCTTGACCCTGTTTATCTCCTCCCTTTGTCTATCTTATTACATCGTATGTGTTTCATCGTATATTCCTTTGTTGTTGTCCAGGGTCATAACGTCGTTGTTATTCAAAGAGCCGTGAGAGAATGAGAGGTATGTATCTTTGTATGTCTGTGTTTATCTCCCATGTTTGTCTATCTTATTACATCATATGAGTTCCATCTTATAGTTGTTTGTTCTTGTTCAGATTCCAGACCTCGTTGTTATTCAAAGAGCCGCGACAAAAAGAGAGATATGTATCTTTCTATGTCTCTGATTCAATGTTTGTTTTGATCGAATCAGTTTACTGAGCTTATGGTTTTCGTAGGTACTCCATGGAGAGAGGAAGAAAGAAGGATCTATTCAGTATCGGGTTTACTGAAGCTTCATAAAAGACGTTGTAGTTACATTGGTTAGTCTTGTTTTCCTTACCCTGTTATAATGGACTTTAGTATAATGGTGGGAATGATTGTTTCGGGAAAATTAATATACTTGCTTATGTTCTTAGTTTTTCTGTCTTAACAAGGAGATAAAATTGGTTAAGGCTCTGTGGTAAAATATGAATTTAGGTAGACATGATCACACCAAGCTGTTGTTCTCTTTATTTTCATATCTTTTAGTGTTCGTCTGTTTGCCTTTAATTGTTAAGTTCCATTTAATTTAAGCTAACGTTCTTTGTTGGTTTTGTAACAAGTTGGTTGTGAGTTTACTTTTGATGCATTACGGAAATAACACAAACGGATTCACCATCATTAAAGCATCCGTATTTCATTGCAGAAAGCAAGAGGTTAGTATACTTTTCCTTTAAGAGAAGTTAGATATCGAGTTGGTTGGGAATTAAATGGACATTAGTATTATGGTTTGCGTTAGTTGCGGTGAGGTGATTTACATTTAGTTTTAGGTGTAGACATTGAATTTAGGTAGACATTGATTGACATTAACTTCTAAAAACAATACTTACAATGTAATTATTTAAAATATGAAACGATGAAATCGTTTCTGTAAGGTGTAGTTAAAAGATGAAACGATGAACTCGTTTCTCTAAGTTGTAGTTGAAACCTAAATGGTGAAGTGATTGGCATTAACTTCAACTACTTAAAAGTTTTACAACTTTTAACTTGCCCTTTAAATCTGAACAACAGCCCTCTCTCCTTTGCAATCTCCTTTGTTATTTCCTTCAATCTTCTAACTTATATGGATTCTTATAGCCAGTCTTCTAGCTTTTTAGAGCTCTTAACCAACCAATAACCAAACACTCAACCCTCTGACTCGAATGTTTTCTTCGGTACACAATGGGGTGAAGCTGCAGACGTAGAAGCTCACAGTGTGGACGACCGCAAGGAGAGAAGGAAATGTTCACCAACAGAGGACGTTGTGCTCATCAGTGCTTGGCTGAACACCTCCAAAGACCCAGTGGTTGGTAATGAGCAGAAAGCAATTGCGTTTTGGAAACGAATTGCAGCTTATTTTGGTTCAAGTCCTAAGCTTGCGGGTTTGCAAAGAGAGAGCTATCACACTGTAAACAAAGGTGGGGGAAGATAAATGAGGGCGTGTGTAAGTTTGTTGAGTGTTACGATGCTGCAACAAAACAAAAATCAAGTGGCCAGAGCGAGGATGATGTGTTGAAGATGGCTCATGAAATATTCTTCAATGATTACAAGAGCAAATTCACACTTGAGCATGCATGGTTAGAACTAAGGCATGATCAGAAATGGTGTGATGCTTCCTCTGCTAAAGGAAATCTGAACTCAAAAAGAAGAAAGCTTGATGAGCAGTCCGCACAGTCATCAACGTCAGTGCCACTTACCTATGGTGACGATGAAGGTAGTGCTCGGCCTATTGGTGTTAAAGCCGCAAAGGGCAAAGGTAAAATGACTTTCGAAGAGGAAGGGAAGGCGCGTATGGAGTTTCAGAGTATTTGGGAGATAAAGCAAAAGGACTTTGCTTTGAAGGAGAAGCTTAACAAGCAAAAATTGCTTGACAGCCTCATTGCCAAGACAGAGCCTCTTGATGAACTTGAAATTGCTTTGAAAAACAAGCTTTTTAATGATATGTTGGCTAATTAGTTTCTGAGTTTTAGTTTGTTTTAAGATTTTGTTATGCTTTTGTGTCTGATTTTGTCTTCTTTGGGTTTGTAACATTGTCATCTTCCTTAATTAATGGTTAATCAAATCTCTTCCTTAACAAATGCTTTGTTGATTCAGTTTATTATATATACATCTATGACCAATGTATCAAGTAAAGACTAATTAATCCTGATTTTTTCCAGGTTATATGCTTCACTGAAGATGAGGGATTCGTATGTGTGGGTTAAGCTCGCTTTGATTCAGGTACCTGGTTGTATGGTCTGAATAATATTTCTCTTGTTGGTTTCAGTTGAGATGAGGGATTCGTATGTGTGGGTTAAATCAGTTGCTCTGTTGTGTTTCTCGTGTTGTCTTGGTCTGATGTTTCTCGTGTTGTTTTTTGTTTTTATTTCAGGTGGAAGACAGTAAGAAAACATGGGACAGAAGAAGACATTTGGTGGTTTGTATCTCGTGAGTTCCATGTAATAAGTGTAGTAATAAGTTGTATCTCGTGAGTAGACAGTAACCTTGTGACAGAAGAAGACATTTGGTGGTTTGTATCTCGTGAGTTCAATGTAATAAGTGTTGTAATAAGTTGTATCTTGTGAGTAGACAGTAACCTTGTGACAGAAGAAGACAATATTAGTTGTGTCTTTATAAGTTGTGTCTTTATAAGTTGTGTTTTGCTTTCTTATTTCTTATTTTTCTCCAAAACGTGTACCGAGCACATCAAAACGATACTAAAAGAACCGAGCAAAACATAACACAATATTTCTTCACATATCTTTCTACGTTGTTTCTTCACATTTCTTAACTTATTTCTTCTAAATTGTTTCTGCACATTTCTTAACTACCGAGAGAGAGATACTCTATATTGTTTCTTCACATTTCTTAACTTCTTTCTTCACATATCTTTTTTAATGGCATCATCTTCTTCTAATAATTTCGAAGAAATGGATAAAAGATTTGAACAAAGTTTCGATCAACAATTCGAAAATCTTCTCATTCATCATGGCGAGCATGAAGAAGTATCAAGGTCTAAAAAGAAACAAGCCTACATTGAAAGACAACGAGAATAAGGACACATGCAGTTATGGAACGATTATTTTAGTGAAGATGCAACATATCCTTCTCACATGTTTCGACGCCGTTTTCGAATGAACAAGCCCTTGTTCATGCGTATTGTTGATCGACTCTCCGTTGAACTCCCATACTTTCAACAAAGAAGAGATGCTACTGGAAGGTTCTGTCACTCTCCGTTACAAAAGGCAACGACATCAATTCATATGATGACATATGGTTGCCCAGCTGATGCGGTCGACGAATACCTCCGACTTGGTGAGTCCACCGCACTTTTATGCTTGGAACATTTTGTTCTTGGAATCATAAATTTACTTGGAGATGAGTATCTAAGAAGACCCACGCCAGAAGATCTTCAACGACTACTCGATATTGGAGAGATACGCGGATTTCCCGGGATGATAGGAAGCACCGATTGTATGCATTGGGAGTGGAAGAATTGTCCGGCCGCATGGAAATGTCAATATACACGTGGATCAGGAAAGCCAACCATTGTTTTAGAGGCTGTAGCTTCACACGATATCTGATATGGCATGCATTTTTCGGACCCCCAGGTACATTAAACGATATCAATATTCTTGATCGATCACCGGTTTTTGATGATATATTACAAGGTCGAGCTCCAAAAGTTAATACATTGTCAACGGACACGAGTACCATTTGGCTTACTATCTCACATATGGTATTTATCCAAAATGGGCTACTTTTGTCCAATCTATTTCACTTCCGCAAGGTCCGAAAGCATCATTATTCGCTACACATCAAAAAAGTTTTACGTAAAGATGTCGAGCGTACTTTTGGGGTCTTGCAAGTTCGATTTGCCATAGTCAAAAATCCAGCTCTTTTGTGGGATAAAATAAAAATTGGAAAGATAATGAGAGCATGTATCATTCTACATAATATGATCGTAGAAGACGAACGAGATGGGTGCACTCAGTTTGATGTATCAGTGTTTGCACAACCGAAGTTCACAAGTGGATTTCACGTATTCTACGAATATGCCTTCAAATCTCGGCAATATGATGAGCATTCGGAATCGAGTTCGTGATAAAACAATACATCAACAATTGAAAGCTGATTTGGTTGAGAATATATGACAAAAATTTGGAACAAATCAAGATTTTAACTAATCGGCTTTTTCTCGTTTACAATTTGTATTTGTATTTTTAATATGTTTTTATGTCATTTTTATTAAAAAATTTATGTATGCTTTTATTTTAAATCATTCTACTTAAAAAAATAAATTTAAGAACCCAACGAAGTTATCCCATTAGAGGAGGAAAAAAATATTTTCACTAACTAAAGTTCTTAACTTTTTAAATAACTTTATTAATTACTAATTAATTTAATCATAAGAGGTCATTAGGGGTTCTAATGGAAGGACTTGCTCCGAAAAACTTCAAGCTCTGTCCGTATTCCATCTTATGTTTCCTTGCACTTCGCTTGCACAGCCGCAATTCACTGATAGAGCTTGCGGCAACTGTGAAGATTTTCTTTTAAGAACAATACAACTCTTTTGTTTTACATACAAAAACTAAACTCAGAGCAACTAAGAATCTGAGATCAACAATGGTTAGAATATTAAAGCTACAAAAAAAAGGATATCCGTTACAGTCCAATCAGTTTGACCAAGTGAAATATTGTTGTATTTTTCAACACGTCGCTTACACAGAAACTGACGCTTTAGGGCAAAGCGCTTTGCTTCAAGTCTTGTTTAAACCGAACCGGAAAAAAAAGCGGTTTACACAAACCGTTATTTCGTTTCATAGGCTTTCTCTCTCGCTATCCAATTACTTCATCTTTTTCGAGCCTAAAATACTAAATCAGGGTCAGGCTCAATATGGGCCAAGTTAGCTTAGCCCGTCATAACATTTCAGTGGCACATACGGCCCACTGGCTTCCTCTGCGTTCTGTGTGGTGATTGAAGCCCGTTTTGCTACTTCTTTTATCTTTTGTACTGAACTGTTTTGTTTCTTCCTGTCCTCTGGTTCTTGAGCAGCTCAAAGAGAAGGCGCTAAAGTGAGCTGGACTGGCAGAGAACATGTGTTGCAGAGAGTGAAGGGAGAGGACAGACGCAAGAAAAAATAAAGAATATGAAAGATTTGGAGACCAGTCAAGAGCCTGCAACTACAACTTGAGCTTTTAAACTTATATACTATAGTCTCTATTCTTGTTTTGTATCATATTTGTTGATTTCGAGTAACGTCTAAAGAGTTACATTGAATTCTTGCTTCATTCATTTTTGCTGTGTGGTGTTCTCAGAGTAACCATAGGAAGTTAATTGTCTATTTAACTAAAAGAAAATGATAGCCAAGCGAAAAGGTGAGAACGCTTTAAAAATCCAACTAAACTGAACCGGATCTGGTTTGTTGATTTCGATTCAATCCGGTTATGTAATCAACGTGGAAAAGGAAAAGAAACTGGTTTGCCAAATTTATTGTTCTTACAAATCTTGTTTTTGACTTGAGCAAAGAGATGTTAGTTTTGGAGTATACATGTGGTGGAGTCTCACATGGGTTTCACTAGATATAGGTTTGAGGCGGGTAATGATGAAACAAGGGAATCATTAGGAAAATTCGGGGTCCCTCATTTCAATGTCGACTGTCTCCTCAAATATATTTCTTCTTATTAAATGAAATATTCGTATCAATCCAAAAATGTGAATATATATGATGTAACTTATGTAATAGTGCTAACAATTAAATGGGTGTGTGATTCTTGAAAGGTGGAAACACCTGGGTTATCAAAAAAAAAAAAAAAAAAAAAAAAACAATTAAATGGGTGTGTGATTCTTGAAAGGTCCTTTTTGTTTTAACCATATGCGGAAATGCCATGATTCCATGTCTAAAGTCGAAAGGCCAAGTGATAATGCTCACTTCCAATCCACATCAAATCTACAAAATATATTCTGATAATTGAGTACTCATGAATTAGTGAGACGAAGCTTATGTTTTTGTTATTACTAGGGATGGTTTTTCTTGCCAACCCGGATAAGTGCGCTTTATAACTGGAACAAAGTTTCATTTTAGTTGAATAATGAACTAAAATGCAAACACACGTAGCATCAATGCCATCGTGTTATTATTCATACGTCATGCATGAAAATGTGTGCAAGACTTTGCTATAGCTCGAAGTAGAAACCTTGTATAGACTATAATTTTTCTATAATATTGTCGATCGGGTCTAAAGGGAATACTGACCCAATATGATTAGGTGTTTTGAACCGATGAAAAGGGCTTATCAATATCGCACAATATTGTTATTTAAAAAAAAAAATTGATAAAAACAAAGTGATTAATCTATTTGAAACTAGAACTAAACTTTCCATTCTTAAATTGTTTAAAAATATCTTAATCTATCTTAGTTTTTCTTTTGCAAACAAGAAATTTTTTATTTTTAAAATTATTGACCACTGGTTTTAAATCATAACAAAAGTGAGAATAATGTCTGAAAACTTCTAAATATGAGAGAGATAAAATTTAATTTGGTATGGCAATTGTTGAATTTTCTAAGAACATCGAGAATTAATTAACTATTTCGACTAACATATTACATAATGTGTTAATGCTGTAGATATGTGACTAACTAATTAAGTTTAAACTGACATAATATATTTATAAGAGATATATAAACTAGGATTTCTACTTAGAATAATATAACTGAAAGATATATAAAACATATTGGTAGATCAGATCAGTCAAGTCATTATCAATTTTATGAATCCTACAACTGTGGGTTTGAAAACTTTAGGTAAACTGAAATGTAGAATTACAGAATTGTTTTATCTTTTGAATTGGATTTTATAAAACAGGAAATTCAGAAATGGACAAGAAAAATAAAGGTTTGAATGGTTGGGTCTTTGAGTGAGTGCTCTGCGAGGAACAACTTACAGAGACAAGACAAGTGAGAGACAGAACTCTGGCTCTACCTCTATCTACACACTCATGAATGATGCAACACTGCCGCAAGCTACCAAAACAAATTTTATTTTATTTCGTTTAAATATTTTATTTATTACAGTATTTCATTTATATACACGAAATAAGGTTATCAAAATACCAATAGTATCACAAATAAGGTTTAAGGTAGTATAAAAATGCTGTAACATATGTTGTTTGATTTCCAACTTCGTCAAAAGATTGTTTCATCTGCCGGACCTATCTCTGGGATGCTATCTAAACTATAATATCAATTAAATTTTATATCAAATGAAATTTAAAACTGTCCAATCAATACTTTTCATCATGTATTTGTCGATTTTCATTTTTATTTAAATATTAAATAAGACATCTACTTTATGACAGTGACCAAAAAAATTAGAAACCCATTACAAGAAAATAATTTTTAAACAGCAAAAAACTTTACTGAAAACAAAAATAATATATATATATATATATATATATATATATATATATATATATCTGTATATACATATATTGTTTGTCGAAACCATATTACTATAACAAGCTAACTATACATATATGTTCAAAAAAAATCTTTCTTTCACAATATCACAATCTCACAAATCTCTTTTATTTGTCAAAGCACAATACCACAAATCTCAAAACTCATCTGGACTTTGCTATCGATAGGTTTTGATTAACAACACGCTTATAAAACGGTTTTAATATGCCGAAAAAGTAACAAAAAATCATTATGCAAAATGTATCAGTTGATATATTTTATGTATATGCATTATCAAATATAAGATTACTGTTTCTTAGAGATATGTTACTGATCTGTAGAATTATCTTGTCAGATTTTTAATTAATCCTACACTAGTAACAAAATCATGCTACATTGCAAATTGCAAATTGATGTCCAATCCGCGATTTGATTACAACATATATAGCTGATAAACAAAATGATCTTCAATCCGCGATTATTAGCGATTTCATCTTCATGCATATGTTTCGGCGTGCAATAGACAATCTTTCTGTATTAATTAGGGAATCAACTCCATGATCAAGTGAATTATTAAACTTTTTACATGCAGTATTTGATCAAGTGAGTTATCAAACTTCGAACAGTATCTAATATAGTATTGTACAGCAGTACTAGCAGGTCATTCAAAACTAAACTAAACTTCAATAATATATGAGATGTAATTGAGGCCATATATAACATTAGTTTGTTTCCCTCATTTTCGCCTTCACCAGGGAGGCATATCATATGTTACTTGGAAGCTTACTAATCGGGATCAAGTAATTCGCATTACTGACTTACTGTACTAACTATCGGACTGATACACGACGTGGTGTATAATAATATAACTTTTTTGTCGACATAATAATAGAATTTAATTAAAAAACTAACACTATATATCAGTTACCATATATACTAATTCTAGGGTTTGCAAATGCACAGACATGTGCAATGTTCAAGTGAAAAGAGTATAGCTAGAAAAGGATAAAAAAGTTGAGAGTTACGGAAATTTGACTTTGTTTTTCTCTTTTACACTACATGTTGCTTATGAAAAAAAGTAAACGAGTAAGAGAAACATACGACTCAATGACTCATTAAAAAGTATATTGATTCAAACGATTACACGATGAAACTACACAATATCGGACCAAAAATTAGTTGATTTCATGAATTTAAAATAGAGAGTGCAATTTTGACCACAAAAAAAAAAATAGAGAGAGTGCAATCAATTATTGAAATATTCCAAGTATAAAAGACCACTTATGACTTATAGACTTATAGTTCACAGTCACTATTAGACAACGACCACTGTTTTGCATCAAAAGCAGAAAACCAATAAAACAATTCCAGGATATCATCATAATACCCAAATCGACCTAAATTAAACATAAGACTTCTCTGTTTTAGAACCACATCAAGAGAAAAGATTGTGAAGAAGACGACCAGTTTGCTTGATGATATATTCGTATTTACAATACACACATGTGACTATATATATGTTGTGAAATTTATATTTTATAAAATAAAATAAAAATTGAAACCCTACCTTACTTATCCCCCCATTAGTTCTTCTCCCAGCTTGTAAGACTAAATTAAAATCAACATAAAATTAAGAAACAGACCAAGTCATATTTCAGATTACATAAAATATTCAAATTTGATTTCTCTTAACTAGATATATATAGTTACTTCTCAAACTTTGATATTTGAGTAGTAGAACTAGTACCCGGTAACATTTGAAACTGCTGGTGGCTAGCTACGGCGGAGGAAGAAGAGGCCGACAACTGAGGAACCGGACGCTTTCGCTTCTTCTTCTCGTAGCTAACACCTCTAGCTTTGCTTTGCATATCTCTAACTTCCCTTAGATAAAGCCTAACGGCACGAGCTCCAAATGGATTAGTCTCAGGCTTGCCTCCGTTTTCTTCGAAAGCAGCTCGAAGACGACCGATGAGAGCGTCGAGACTTCCCCAAGCTTGTCGGAGAGGACAAGGACACGGTGCCGGAGGATTAGGATGGCCGTAGAAGTGACAAACGGTCGTGTGGACTTTTGTCTTACCGAATTGGTCCAAGTAACGGAGAAACTCGAGCACGTGAGCTCCGCTGCATCGGGAAAGGGAAAGCGGTGGACGGTGGTTTCTTAAGTATTGTCCGAACGTGTTCCAGTCTCTCCTCTTCTGGTTCTCGTAACGGCTCGAGTTTGCTGATGGAGAGGAGGATGACGGTGGTTGTGCAGCGGTGGCTTCGGTGACGGAGGAGGAGGAGATGTTTGCGATGATGCTGAGGTTTGTGCTATCTGAGTAAGCCGAAGAGCCTTCCATCAATTGAGGAAACATATCCATTTTATCGATGTTTAGATTCTAGCTACGGATTTTTCTTGATTCTTGATCTTTAGAGAAGCTAAACCTTTTGTTTGTGCGGTTGGGAAATATAAGGTTACTTTGTGAAGATTTATATCATGTTGTATTAATTATATATTTTTGAGAATATAATAATATATATTATAAGAAAAATTAAAATTTTCTCGGGGCAGTTTTTTATTTTTATATTGGTTGAGATAAGTAGAATTTACTTTTCTGATCTTTACAATTTGCAATCCTTTGTTTGTTTTGTCTCTATTTCATATACCGGGTTTGGTGTCTTTAGTGTAATATTTCGAAACTAATGTCGGATGAACTAAATAGCCTTTTGGGGAAGAATACTAAACGAAGTTAGTGAATATGGTTTCCGTATAACTTATGATTTGTTAATTAATAACTTAAAGTCAAACACAAAATTAACCTTTTTTTTTTTAAATTTGTTTTGTCCTATACACCCCACAAGTTCATATAATTTACAAAAATGCCATCAATTTTTTTTTCTTTTTTTTTTCGAAAATGACATTTTTACTCTCTCAACATCATCATCTTCAAGTAATTACAAGATTGCCATTGTCATCAATACCACAACCACCATGAACAACCAATTTGAAGCTCTTAATGCTCCCAAAATCGATTTACCCTTCTTCTTTTTCCATTCTTGTGAACTAAACACAACATATCTCTCACTTTCTCTCCACAATGAGATAAAAAAACCCAAGATTTTGATTCTAAATTTTTTATGGTTCATAGAGTCATAGAAGCTAACGATTCTGGGTGGGTTACTTTCGTTTGTGATTTTGTGTGCTTGGAGAAGCCTTATGTATGCTAAGGAACTTATCTCACCAATTTAAGGTATGACATCGAGTTTTTTTCCAGATCTGTTCGTCAGACGACTTACTTGGGAAGTCGTCTGGCTGTAGACAACTTACCTGGAAGTCGTCTGGTCAACGCAGAGGTTATTTTTGCAATTGACTTTGAAATCTGTAACCTGAGACGACTGAAAGTTAAGTCGTCTGTTTTTGTTTGGTTTCAAAAAAATTTCCAAAGAACCTAGACGACTTACATTTCAGTCATCATAGATTAGTTTTGCATTTGACTGGATAATTTCAGAAGTTTGACTTCCCCAGACGACTCACATTTCAGTCGTCTGGCGAAAATTAAAACAATAATATTTTTTTAAAAGTAGACGACTTACAGTTAAGTCGTCATAAGTTAGTTTTACAATTGAAAAAAAAAACTTCAAAATTTAATTATACACAGACGACTTAAACTTCAGTCGTCCACGAGACAACTTACAAGTAAGTCGTCCAGGATTTTTTTCTGAGATTCTGGTCAAACCTCGTAAATCCTGGACGACTTACATTTCAGTCGTCTAGCAAAAATTAAAATAATAATATTTTTTTAAAAGTAAACGACTTACAATTAAGTAGTCATAGGTTAGTTTTGCAATTGAAAAAAAAACTTCAAAATTTAATTATACACAGACGACTTAAACTTCAGTCGTCCACGAGACAACTTACAAGTAAGTCGTCCAGGATTTTTTTCTGAGATTCTGGTCAAACCTCGTAAATCCTGGACGACTTACATTTCAGTCGTCTAGTGAAAATTAAAATAATAATATTTTTTTAAAAGTAGACGACTTACAGTTAAGTCGTCATAGGTTAGTTTTGCAATTGAAAAAAAAACTTCAAGATTTAATTATATACAGACGACTTATAATTCAGTCGGCCACGAGACGACTGAAATGTAAGTCGTCCAGAAAAGTCAAACTTCTGAAATTATCCAGTCAAATGCAAAACTAACCTATGACGACTGAAATGTAAGTCGTCTAGCTTTTTGGAGTTTTTTTTTAGCCAAACAATAGTAGA
>NC_027751.1:46550239-46582813 GCF_000695525.1 Brassica oleracea var. oleracea | reverse complement strand
AAATCAATTTTATCATATCTTAATTTATATCACTTAAAACTGTTTATAATTACTTGATTTTTATTTTTCACGCATCAAAATATTTTTTTACAAGATTTATAAATTATTTTTAAAATAAACCGGTACCAGACGACTTACACTTCAGTCGTCCAGACGACTTCCAACATCTCAGACGATTTACTAGGGCTATATTCGTAAAAATGGCTTCTGTTTTTTTGTTTGGTCACAAGGGGCTGAGCTGTAATTTCACTAGGTTTTTAGGTTAGTTTTGCATTTGATTCAAGTTTGAGTATAGATTTGGGGTTAAAATCAAGTTGTGGGTTAGTTTTGGCAAAAACCCCTTAATAATATGGATCATAAATAGATGAACACTTTTTATGGATATAATTTTGTTCTTCTGTCTGCTTTTTAAGGTACAAGGCTATTTCCAACCCTGCTTATTTAAGGTATAAGGCTATCTCTAACCCAACTGGAAAACACTATTTTAGTGTAATTTTACACCAAAATTTCTTCAATCCAATTGCAAAAATATTACTATTTTAGTGTAAAACTACAGTGCTACACCAAATTTGATGCGTTGCTATTCACAACACCAAATACTATTCACAACGCCAAACACTATTTACTTAATTTTATTAATAAAATATTAATTAAATAAATATCAATGGCAAGATAAATACATATAAATAGGTAAATAATTAAATAATTACAGATATTGGAATAATTTATTTATTTTTTTAATATTATTATATTTTTAAATAATAATCATTTATTTTGAAACAAATATTTAGGGTTACACATTTTGTGCAATATAATTAAATAGTAATTTTATATTTTATATATATTAAGTAATAATAAATTTTTTAACTAAATAATATAAAAATCAAAAAATAAAATTTTAGTGTAAAATTTAATGTTGTGATTGGAGATGAAAAAACTTTTTGACACTAAAATGATGTAGTTTTTAATGGTTTGGAGATGTCCTAATAGTGATGACAAAAATAAAAAAATAGTTATCCTATATATATTTAGGGTTATATTTAGGGTTCTGATTTCTTTTAAAATCCTTGACGATAACAAGCGTTTCCTGCATGATGTACGTTTGAATTCTCCGGTTGAGCTTTTATCATTGTTTCCGCTATATCAATACCTGTTTGAACAGTTTGTGAGAAGTTTGAAGTTATCTTGTATACACAGTCCAAACTTTTTTTTTTTTTGAAAGTAAAGAACTCAGCTAAATACCCTCATCACTTGCTATGCTAGAGAGAGTTATCGTAAAGTTTAGAAAATGATTATATAACAGTATAGTCTTCATGTTAGCAAAAAAAAAAAAAACAGTATAGTCTTCTTTTCTTTTAGGGATTTCTTTTATTCTTTTTCTCAAAGAAATAATTTTCTGTCGCTAGAAAAAGCCAGAAAAGGAGTTGGGCATTCAGGTCTGGATAAAGGCAGCCAAAAGTTTGAAAAAAATGGACAAATATTTGCCAAACATAAATATATTTTCTATCTCTACTGTAGAACTGATTGACAGTTCCTTGTTATTTACCAAAATAGCCATCAATTCTTCTCCCTTGGACACATATGCAAAGGTTTTTTCTTCGGACCATCGGACAAAAGATCTAATACGTATCTATAATATTTATTTTATCAGAAAAGGAAAAGAGAATTTATTTAGAGCGTGTAAATAGTGCTAAATAACAATAGACCCAAGAAGAAAGTTAGACCACAGGTTGGTCTTCCCTTTCATAAAATACAAACTTTTCTTTTAACAATGACATGAGTCTGACATGATTACTCTCTATCACACATTTTGAATTTCTCTTCAGTTCTTAGACACTTTTTATTTGTGACAAATTTTATTGTCAGAGTCTTTTTTTTTTTTTTTTCCATCTAAAGTTTATTAAAGGGTCAAAGCCCAAAGAACCAAACCTAACCGATACAAAGAAAACATAAAGCCCAACAAAGTAGAGCTAACCAACTCGCAAACCTATTAGGCCCTAAGCCCAACGTTTTAAACCCAAAAGACGCCTCTTCATTTACGAGTGATGCGTAAACGGAACACGTGTAGGAATCCTTACAGCGAAAAACACGTGTCACCAGGCCGCCATAACTTGACCATAACACCAAGAGGGGCACGTGTCATGACCAAAGCCCCGTCACTTCACCGGCATGCAACCTCCGTCGCCGCAATAACCGGACATCCACCGGAAGGAACATCAACTTCCGCCGGAGTCAGAGAAACGACGCGACCAAACTCCACCATAGAGGCCAAACCGATGAAACTAAATATCTCCAACCATCGATCTACGCTCCAATAAAACATCAATTATCTACGATCGATCCAAAAAATCCACACGATTTTCAGATCGAGAGTCGATTGGACATAGAAAACCCAAAAGCGTAGATCAGGAACTAGTTCCGGAAACAAACCGGAGAAGACGCCGGCGAAAGGACAGTGCTATCAGAGTCACCGCTTTCCCGGGGACGAAAGCCGGCGAAACCGGTGCTGTAGAGCCACCGTTTCCCGGAAACAAACTGGCGATAGCGGTGTAGAAGAATCACTGCTTCCCAGAAACAAGCTTGCTAACCGGAGATAGATTTGGTAGAAGCTCCGGTTGAGATTTCATCTCAATCCTTCCTCTGTGTCTGATTTTTAGAGAGAGGACAGAGCAGAAGGAGACAAGAAGAACTTATTGTCAGAGTCTATTAGATTTTTGGACATCTTAAGCCTTAAAGAAAAGAAAAAATTGGTTTTTTTTTATTTTTTTATTCTACTTTATGTTTTCATTTGCTTTTATCTCAAAATCTAAAATATATTAAACAAAAATAATTGTCATGATAAACTATATATAAAATTATTTATCTTTTAAGATTCTTTTTCATATATATATGTTAACTTGTAAACAAAATTAATTGTGGACGTGGACTCCAAAACGTGGATAGTAGAGTTATACACCTATAAAGAAGCGTGTTGCTAGAAGTCCTATGCAAGCGTTGAAGCTCAGGAAAACCGCTGCCTCTAAATCTTCAAAACCCCCCCGCAGGAAGTTATGCTTGGATAAGGACTACACTTTGCCTTGTAATAAGGCCCGCTCAGGTGTCATACCTAGGAGTACTACTACTACGAGGTCACAGCAGAGGAGACGAACAGAGGGGCAGGATTTTCACCCTCATCCTCCTCCTCTTCCTTAGCTCTTATGAGCTGGAACTGCCAGGGGCTGGGAAACCCCCTGACAGTTCGGCGAGTGAAGGAGATCTGCAAAGATATTTCTCCGGATATCATGTTTCTCATGGAAACAAAACACGATGATGATTATGTGCAGAGTAAATTGCAATCTCTACAGTTTCCGCATTACTCCTCAGTCCCGCCAATTGGACATTCTGGTGGTTTGTCCCTATTTTGGAAAGATGGAGTCAATCTGAGCATACTTGAGACTTCCCCTAACCTTATTGACACACAAGTCACACACAAGGGAGTTACTACCTTCATCTCTTTTATCTACGGTGCACCTGCAATGGCGAACCGAAGCTCCTTCTGGTCAAAACTCGCGGATGTTGGTCAGGGAAGAGACTCCTCTTGGCTAATTACCGGCGATTTCAATGACATCCTCAACAATGCAGAGAAAACAGGAGGGCCACTTCGGTGGGAAGGATCTTTTGTAGCCTTACGGTCGTTTGTATCTGAACATGGGCTATGGGATTTAAAACACTCGGGTAATCACTTGTCTTGGCGGGGAACTAGATATACTCATTTTGTAAGGTCAAGGCTTGACCGAACTATGGTAAATTGTGCTTGGAATGAAACGTTCCCAATGGGAAGATGTTGTTACTTACGGTTTGAAGGATCTGATCATCGGCCACTTATAACTTATTTTAACAAGACTGGAGGCAGAAAACGTGGGATGTTTCGATTCAATCGAACCCTCACAGAGAACCAAGAAGTAGAGACGGTCGTTCAGGAAGCATGGCATCACTACCCTCTTGACTCAGTTATCGCGAAACTTAATGCATGTCGCCGGAAGATCATCCAATGGGCCAAGGACCAAAACCAGAAGAATAACGTGCTTATACGTCAATATCAGGATGCTCTAAAAGTAGCTTTATCGGCTAGCTCCCCCAACAATGAGGATATCAAAGCAATTACCAACTCTCTTCGCACAGCATATAAAGAGGAGGAACTCTTTTGGCAACAACGTAGCAGAATCCAGTGGCTCAAGAGTGGAGATAGAAATACCGGGTTTTTCCATGCTGCAACCCGCCAACGAAGATTAATTAACACTCTCTCGGTCTTAGAGGATGAAAACGATAACGAGGTGTACGAGGAGGATCAAATTTGCGCGGTTATAGCCAGTTACTTCAACAACATCTTCACTTCAAATGGTAACTCGGACTTCAGCAAGTTAACTAGCATCCTCCCAAGGAAGGTTACTCCTGATATGAACCAACAACTGATTAGTATACCGAGCGATTCAGAGATAAAGTCAGCAGCCCTCTCTATTAACAGTGGAAAGGCTCCGGGACCGGATGGTTTCTCTACAAAGTTCTATCAACCATACTGGCACATCATTGGGCCTGATGTGTGCAGCGACATCAGACAGTTCTTCCTCACGGGTGAACTCCAACCCCAACAAAACGAGACACATGTTCGGTTAATTCCGAAAATTACGGGAGCCAGGAAAGTTTCAGAATATCGGCCCATAGCTTTGTGTAACACCCATTACAAGATTATTGCGAAGATCTTGACGCGCAGGCTGAAACCCCTTCTCCCAGGCCTGATCTCTAAATCCCAATCAGCTTTCGTTGCAGGGAGGGCAGTAGGGGATAATGTGCTGATTACCCACGAAACCCTCCACTATCTTCGAACGTCCGAGGCTAAAAAGTATTGCTCTATGGCGGTGAAAACAGATATGAGCAAGGCATATGACAGGATCGAGTGGGGCTTTCTCCAAGCTGTCTTATCCCAGTTGGGTTTTGATCCGACCTGGGTCTCTTGGATCATGAGCTGCGTTGAATCTGTCTCGTATTCATTCCTCGTCAATGGCTCTCCAATGGGTTCTGTCACTCCATCCCGTGGTATACGGCAAGGAGATCCGCTCTCGCCCTATCTATTTATACTGTGCACTGAGGTACTCTCCTCTTTGTATGAGAAAGCCCAGATAGATGGATCACTTCCCGGCATTCGAGTAGCACGTGGCTGTCCGTCGGTAAATCATTTGCTGTTTGCCGACGATACTATGTTCTTCTGTCGCTCCAGTTCATCCAGCGTGGCCGCTCTACTAAAGATACTTCGAGATTATGAGGAACTATCGGGACAATGCATTAATTTTGCTAAGTCGTCTATCTCTTTTTTGGCGAGAACTCCCATAGAAGCCAAGACACGGGTGAAAACTACCCTCCAAATTGAAGCTGAAGGTGGTATCGGAAAGTATCTCGGTCTTCCCGAGAACTTTGGGAAGAAGAAGCGGGATATTTTTGCGTCCATCCTGGATCGGATCAAGCAAAAGACACTCAGCTTGACAACCCGCTTCCTTTCTGGTGCAGGTAAACAGGTACTTCTGAAAGCAGTTCTTACGTCTATGCCGGCATACACTATGTCTTGCTTCAAACTACCTGTGTCCCTATGCAAACAAATTCAATCCCTTCTCACGAGATTTTGGTGGGATGCAAATCCGGAAAAGGGGAAAATGTGCTGGGTAGCTTGGAACACTCTCACTCAACCTAAGTTCGCAGGCGGGCTGGGTTTCCAAGATATAGAGACCTTCAATGACGCCCTTCTCGCCAAGATAGGCTGGCGACTGATCAAGCAACCGGACTCCCTAGTACCCCAAGTACTTTTGGGTAAGTACTCTCGATACTCCTCCTTCCTTGACAGCAAACCACCGGCGAGTATGTCACATGGATGGCGCAGGATCTTAGCTGGAAGTGAGATCCTGCGCAAAGGTCTTGGGTGGATAGTGGGCAGTGGAGACAACATCCGAGTATGGACGGACCCTTGGCTTTCATGCTCATCCCCAACGATCCCTATAGGGCCGCCAAACAAAATGGACGCTTCTCTGTTAGTCAGCGACCTGCTTTGCCCTATTTCAAATACTTGGGACAGAGATAAAATTCAGCAGTACTTACCTCAGTATGAAGAACACATCCTCAGCATTGTTACAAGTTCTGCGCCTTCCCAAGACTGCATTGCGTGGCTGCTAGACAAATCTGGTGAATATACCACAAAGACGGGGTATGGAGTTGGATTAAAATTATCCTTTGATGAAGCCTCCCCTACTACCTTTGATTGGATCACGCATATTTGGAATGTTAAAACATCCCCAAAGATCAAGGACTTTTTATGGAAGGTGGTGAAAAAAGCTATCCCAGTTAGCTCAAACTTGACGTCTAGAGGAGTTCCCGCTTTCAACTGCAAGACGTGTAATGCGGCTGAAGATGATCTCCATGTTTTCTTACACTGTCACCTTGCAGCCCAAGTTTGGGACTTAGCCCCACTTGTGTCACGGCCTTCTAACCTGCTACCCTCCATGGTTTCCCTAATCTCAAATGGGATGATGCTAAAGGTTCTTCCCCCGGTCGGACTGTATGTACCTCTGTGGCCGTGGATCCTATGGAACCTGTGGAAGGCTAGGAACAAGCTCTGTTTCGAGAACATGACATTTTCCGCTATGGAAATCATTCAGAAGTCTATTGCAGACGCTAAGGAATGGCAACAAGCTCAAGATCATATTGCTATCCCGCCTAATGAATCAGTTGCACTTCCTTCTCGATCCGGTACGATCAGAACCCTTACTGCACTGCCAACCACTGTAATCTGTAACGTTGATGGCGCCTGGGATGCGCGTACAAAGAACTGTGGTGTGGGAGGAGTCTTCTCTGGTTGGTACCCGCGAAAGAAGATAGACCCGATATGCGATTCCCGCAGACTTGTCTCGTCGGCGTTAATGGCTGAGGCCCTCGCCATCCGTTCGGCGGTTATGTATGCCGCCTCGTTGAACATCAAATCCCTGATGATACTGTCAGACTCTCTTACCTTGGTGAAATTGCTGAAGGAAAGGGGATCATTGCCAGCTTTGTTCGGAATTTTGTTCGACATCTATCACTTTAGTTCTTCTTTTGTTGTAGTCGCCTTTTCGTTTATTCCACGTTTAAGTAATGGGCTGGCTGACTCTGTTGCAAAGTCAGCCTTGTCATTGCTGAACTCAACCCCCTTTAATGGGGTGTAAACTCTTTATGATGAATGAATGTGTGTGTGTTTGCCCAAAAAAAAAAAGAACACTTTAACATAAAGGTCATTGGCTGATACATTTAACAGTTTGTTCTTCGCTATAGTCTCTGAGAAACTCACATAACCATGTTTCCACCGTTACTCCTACCGTCACCGGCACCACCGCCATCACCACAATCGAGTTTCGGTTCTAACTCATTAAAAGTCTCATCTTTCGATCCAATGTACATCGTTCTGCTGGAGACTTCCCTCGTGACCACATCCAATCCAACACAACTAGCTCTCGATCTCCGATAAGACAGCTCGATCAGAGATGTCTTATCCATTGGAGTTCGATCAGAGTTGTCTTATCAGAGATTGAGAGCTAATTGCGTTGGATTGGATGTGGTCACAGGGTAAGTCTTCATCAACGAAAGATGAGACTTTTAGCGAGTTGGAACCATTCGATCGTGGTGATGGCGTCGGCGGTGCCGGTGACGGTGGAAACGTGGTTATGTAGGTTTCTCCTTTCTGGAGACTATGGCGAAGAATAATCTCTTAAAGGTATCAGCGAACGACCTCCGTGTTAAGATGTCCTTGTCCACAACTAGTTTATAACTCTACTATCCACGCTTTAGTGTCCACATCCGCACAATTTTGTTTACATGTTAATATATATATATATAAAAATAGATCTTAAAAGATAGAGAATTTTATGTATAATTTATTATGACAATTATTTTTATTTAATACATTTTAGAATTTGAAAAAAAAAAATTAAAACATAAAGTGGAATAAAAAAAGAGAGAAATTCATGTGATGAGAAGAAAATATTTATTATATTAGAACATTAAAGGCAACGAGAGAATGAGTAAGATCTAGGTTATACGAGTCTTTTTTACGAGAGAAAGCGTGTCCAAATCAAGTGTATAATTAGAATGCGAGAAAATGTATAAAAATTTCCATGAGTATCTATAGACTTCTATTATTGTACCGGATGAAATCTAATTTGTTTCTAGTTGTTGCATATGTCCAGTTTTCTTTCGGGGAGGAGGGGGGAGGGTCAAACTTCCAGTTTTCTATCTAACCTCTTTCTGACATCATTAACCAAACATAAATAGAAACATTCGAGAATGAATAGTATAGACACCCTAACTGCATCGCAGGTCCAGATCTATCTTACCATATTTGCCCTGCATATGGATTTTTTTATCTTTTAATTTTCAAAATATGTTTATAACAGTATTAAACAGTCGGGAACTCTTTAATCTAGTTTACGTTATTCTTACATTAAATATTAAATTCGATTTTTAGAAAATGCAGCGCTTTGTTACAATTTATCTGAAATTTAAGAATATTAGAGGTAGAATCATTCGTCACATTTGTAAAATATATGAAACCTGCCCACTAGGAATCTGTATGTTGTAGAAAAAGTATGTTATAAATTCGGTGTTCGTGCATGTGTTTATTATTATAGTTGCATGTAGTTAAATTTAGTTGTTTATAATGCAACTAAATAAAATATCTCTAATACTATTAGCATATTATAAAAAGTATTACACAAATATAAACTCCGTTCGGTTTATTGCCCACACTAAATAAAATCTCACAAATATGTATTTAACTTTTGAACTATATAAGAAAATTCAACATTCTGTTTCAATAAATGACAATATATATGTTGTGGTGATATCCAACATTTAGTAACTCGTATCAAACTATAAAAGTGTAGACATTTCGTGTCGTCTATATAGTTGTATCTAGATTCAAAGCAAAGTTTTGATAGTAAACTATAAATTAAATTATTCATTTATGAGCCAATTGGATTCGAGAATTAAATATTTATAGGCTAACATATTGAGTTCCACCACAAATCACAAAACGATCAAATATACTGCCTGGATCAGACTAATTGTTACTAGCTTACAAACCAATCCTCGTTTACACAACCTTGTACAATTTTACATAACACACATTAATAAAGTTTGGAAGGTTTTAAAAACACTTTCCTCGGACTATTTATTTATCATTTTAAAAACTGACGACACATATTGCATTTAGCAAGGTGATAGCAGAGGCCCGAAGCAGAACTGTATTCCTTTGTAAATATCAAGGAACATATATTTAAGTAACCAGTGTCCTCTCAACATTTGCCTCATGAGTTATTGTACTATTAGAAAATTTATTAACATCAATACATTTGAAGACGTCAATGCTTTGCGTGCATGCACAATTTTCATGCGTCGAAAGCGTGCGAAATATATAGACATGTGAATGTAAGCTATGGCCATCTCTTTAACAAAAAAAAGCTAGCAAGTTAAAAGAAAATCCAGCCATTAGTAATTATACTGTCCTTTTATGTTCTTTGTTTTCGATTTCTGTTTCGTAAATTTGAATATATTTTTAATATCCGATATTTTTTTTAATTTCTGATTTTTTGCCTAATATTAATCGATAATTTCACATGTTTCACAAAAAAATTTAAGAGATAAAATTTACCAAATGAAAATCCGTCGTTTTAAAATCTTAAATTTAAAATAGGTAATTTGAAAAGAAGTATAAGGTTACGTTTGAATCAAGCAAGTGAATTGACTGATCTGTTAGTTGCAAAAATATATATCTGATCTGTTTAAATTTTTTAATGCAAGGTGAGAATAGATAGAGGTTATCGAAATGTGAACCTCTCTCTCTCTTCTGTTAGAGAGAGAAAACTCTCTCGATCTCAAACTCCTTTTCAAATCATAAATCAAAAGATTAGAGATGAGATGAGTTTGGTTCTGTGATCGGGTTTTTCTTCCGGAAACGATGGCTCCTTCAGTGTCGTTTGCCGGCTTCTGACTCCGGCGTCGTCACTTATCCCTTGGTGTCGACGGCTGGTTCCGTGCCGGTTTCATCCGGCGTTTATAATTTTGGAAAAGAACGGTGAAGAAGGAAGACATCGTTGTGGCTTTAAAGCCGTCGGTGGTGGTTTAACTGGCTCTGGATGAGATCTTGGGACAGTCTCGATCGATAAAGAGTGTAGACGACGAAGGTGGGTGCGGTGGTTCTGGTTCCGGCGTTATCCGGTGAAACACGTGTCCATTTTTTGTCTCCTCCGATGTGAGCCTCGTAGATTGGGTTACAATGTGGTGTTTGGGTGACGCGTGTCTCGTTCATAGGTGAGTTTCGACACGTGGGTGGCCTCGCGAATTTCTGGACGCGTGGGATTGTGAGGCACCGCATGGTCTGTGGTTTGGGCTTAAAGTCCATGTTAAGTTGTCTTTTGTTCCGGGGTTTTAGTTTTATGTTTAATGTTTTTTGGGTTGTTTGGGCTTGACCCATTAATAAAATAATAATAGATGGAAAAAAAAAAGATAGAGGTTATCGAACGCACCTCGAGGTATATACAGTTTTATGTGAAATTATTCTTTTAAAGAAAAAAGAAAAGAAAAAAACTTTGAATGTACTGAAAGTGGCAAGAGGCTCATAAAAAAAGGGTAAAAACTAGAGATGTGACCTGACACCAGTCCGTGTCGTATACTAAATGAGGACAGTAACTTCCACCGACCCTCTTGTGTCACTTTTTATTTTATTTCGAAAGACAACATGCACCCATTTTAATGTTCCTTTGGGTTTCACTAGAATTATTTTGATTCGTAAGAAAGTAATATAGATGAAATACATAAATTAACAATAAGATTATGTTTTCTTATTTTAATACCGATGAGAATGAAATTTACAAGATCAAATTGCTAATAGCCTGATACCATTATTTAAAAGAAGCACAAACAACAAAGATTACTACAATATATAATGTGTCAAATTTAATCTAGCTGGGAAAGAATTTAAAAGATCGATTAAATTTGAAAGAACTGAATTTTTCATTAAATTTAGTTTTTCGATCAGTATGATCGATTTTTGAAATGTTTATGTTATTTGATTAAATATTTATAATCAATTTTCCAAAATCTTTTAAATTTCAATGTTATTATATCTAGATTTGGTAATTTTACCATTC
This sequence comes from Brassica oleracea var. oleracea, assembly GCF_000695525.1. Lineage (NCBI taxonomy): Eukaryota > Viridiplantae > Streptophyta > Magnoliopsida > Brassicales > Brassicaceae > Brassica > Brassica oleracea. The sequence goes on along the minus strand of NC_027751.1, from coordinate 46,571,612 downwards.
AATTATTAATGAACTTTGTGATAATTATATTTGAAAGAAATTAATTGAAAATTTTACTACATAAATATAAAGAATTAGTTATGTGGTTTTAGGCTGGGAACTGAAAATAATTCTTTACAACATTTTATCTATTTGTCAATATGACACTATATATGATAAATTTAGAAATGTAATTTTCATTATAATTTTATAAAATGTTTTAATCTTTTTGATTGATTGATAACAATATATTAATTGTCGTAATTCATGTTGCAATAGACAAGGCCCCTTCAATTATTTTTATTTATTATAAATAATTTGAATAATATTATTTAGTTAGCCAAAATTTTATTAAATTTTAAATAATTAATTTGCTAATATGAAATAAAATAGTTTATTTTTATTATTTTCATTACTAAAGTTTTATTTCATTTTTATGTACAAAAGATTCAAAAAGTTAATGGATTTCAGAAAAATTGAAATCTAAAAAATGTATTTGAATTCTTTTAAAAAATTTTAAATAAGAAGACAAATGTATGAAAATATTTGCCAAATCTTCCAAAATGTTTTGAAAGCTATTAAATATTTTCAACTGGATTTTTTTGAATCCAATATCACCTAATTTAGTGAAGTTTGTTGATAAATCAGATAGTACAACAATAATTAAAATAAATTGTTGGATTATAACTTTTTTTGTCGGCTTAATTATAATTAACTTTTTGGCTATGGTACAACCAACCGTATAAACAAACATTCAGCTAGTAAGAAACTAAGAATAATACTATGTTTTTATAAGTGATTCTCATTTTATAATCTACACATTTGGTACTTGCTCCTCTTTTGTCCTATTATACTTTCTCACGAGATTGATTTGATAAATATACTATGGTAATGAATGGTGACAATGGTGACTGCGTTTTCTTTAAAGCGGGACGGTTTTCAGTAACTTTATGGTGGGCCCATGTTTATGTTACCAATTAGCTACATAAAGAAAAGCGTATTTCCTCTGCGTTTTTTTCTAATGCGTTTTTAGTCACCAATCATAAATTTGGCTTTGTTATTTGCGGTTTTCTAGAAAACCAAGAAAAGAGTATTTGCGTTTTTCAAAGCTATGCATTTGGTAAAAAAACGCATATATTTGTTCAAGCACCATTTACCTAGCGGATTTCAAATTCCGCACTCAACTTAATGTTTTTAAATAATTTAACATCATCATCTATCTAATGAATAACTAACTCTATACGACTATACAAATCTCTCTCATTTTAATTAAACTTCTAATGAAAAGTCACTCTTTATTTTTTTCTGAAACCAATTTTTTTTTCTGATACATCTTAAACCAATTTTTTTTCTTTGAACAAGCTTAAACCAATTTCTTTAAAAATGTTTTTAATGATAAAACTCAACGGTTATTTTTTTTTATAACCGAATGTTATGGTTCCACCGAGGTGGTCCAAACTAGAGATTGAAGCGATCAAGGACCTAGCATGCGCTAGTCACCATGTGGGTCACCGTAAACGGTCTTCGGTCTCGAGCGGGTTCCACATGTGAATTCCCCAGTTGCCAGGATTCAAATTCGGGTGGCGGAACTTATAGCCGTGAATCCTTTACCACCAGATCTAGAAGTCTCGGTTAAAAAACGAACACAAACCAAACCGAACTAAAGCCAAATCAATTTGGATTGATTTTGGTTAGAAAAACTTTTTAAATCCAAATAAACTAAATTGAACCCAAACCGAACTCATAATTAAACTGAATCTTTATTTTTTTATTTTTCGTCACAAAATTGTAGATGGAAGGTGACAGACGTTTACGGCTTGAATTTTTTATTTCAGATAAATTTTAATGTTTAAATGACAAAACTAAAAATTACTATGGCATTATCATGAAACAAAAATAATAATTTCTTTTTGTCTTAATATTAATATATTTATTTTATCTTATTTTTTTTATCAAAACCGCACTACTTTTTTTTACCAAAGCCGCACTACTTTTTTATCAAAACCGCACTTATTCTGCAAACCGCATGAACCGCAGTTGGACATTCACTTTAATTCCGCACCGATTTTATTATTCGAACCGCGGACCCATAATAACACGCTCATATTGTGGACAAACACCATTTGGTTAGTTAATTATTCTGCTTACGAGTTACGACGCAACAAAATTTTCAATTCAATAAAAATCTGAAATACGAAGGTCATTTATTCATAATAACAATGACAATTAGACAAAGAAATGGCCTTTTATTGCTTAATCAAGATTAAGGGCACACTCTTAAAATGAAAGTTCGGGAAGATGGGCAGGAAACTCAACCCTACCACATTTTTCTCTTTCTGTATCCTCATGTCCTGTTATATTTTCGACTCTCTTACCATTTATTTTATTTTATGATCTTAAAATTATTATTTTGATTATAATTATATGCTAATAATATCTTTTAACATTTTTTTCCTCAGCTAATCAAGTTGATTATGCAAATGAGGACTGTGACTTTACACAAAATTCATTTTAATTCTGATGTTAGAAGCAAAAGGGAAAATTTCATTGACTAATGGAGAAACTAACTGTAATGAGAATGCACTAAGGTCATGAATGAAATAAATATTTGGAAACTCTTTGGCTGCATAAAAAGTTAAAGCAATGTTCATAAGTTCATCAGCTCACCTTTCTTCATATTTGAAATCCCTTTAAGACACCTTGATTTTGCTATGGCTCTAAGTTCTATCGACTTCAGTGCACTCTAGTATTGGCAGGTTCTTCCTCTGGATTAAAGACTCATCATCATTATTTCTCAGTACAAGGGTGTGTCATTATGGTGAGGTACTCTTAGACTTTGTATTAGTAACTTCTTGGGGATGGGATTGTTTTCAGTTTAGCCTCTGTTCTTCTTGTCTCTGTATTTCTTTTCTTGTTTCTGTGCTAGTATAGTTTGGTTCGTAATCATTAATGAAAACTCTTTCTTCAAAAAGGGTGTGGCATTATGATCTCTGTTTCGTGAATCAAAATGATTGGAACTTTGACCTGTTCCTTCCACACCATCATCTCCATGTAGCTACTTCTTCGAATATAAATAGCTAACTTTCTTCTTGCTCTGTTCTCCTGAGTGCTTCTTCAGTAACTTAAGAAGAGAATCCACTGTCCCAGTCTCTTTTCCTCCTTGTCCTTTTAGAAGCTTCTTCAACCTTCTTTCTTGGCAGCAGCTCGAGCTCGTAGCTGATTGGACTTTCCTGAAAAGATCCACTATCTATTTGTCGATGTTATCCATTCTTGAGCCAAGTTTGTGAACCAGACAAGAAGAGCAAGGTAATAAGGCAAGTGTTCTTTCTAGACAACATCATATAGAGTAAGCGAGAGTATAAATCCAATATTGCTAAGCAGATAAAGCGACTTGAGTATCTCTTGATACAAAACTTTCTTCATCTCGTAATAACACAATGGGAAATTGAACCTGAGCCCTTATTGTTTACTATTTAGTACATGCTGATTAGTGCCGGATCATACTTGTAACACCAGATCAACACAGTGATTCATCAGAGAGCCAATGGTAGGGAATTAATCAAAACTATGTGTGCATTAAGACAATCAAGTAAAGTCCTACACCGAAATAGCTTCATAATCAATGTTAAGTACACAAGTGTATTCAATAAAATTCCCAACGTCTGACTTTGGTAATATTGATCAAGTGTCACACATGTGATCTACCTAAAGTTTATATTACTTCGAAGATCAATTACTAGTTAACATAATATCTTGGTGGATATTTGCAATCCTATAAACCGGGGTTCTGAAACTGGAACAAAAGCAACACAATTCTTATTTCCGTTAAAACACTCTTGGGCTTTCATGTCTCATGGGCCTGAATAAAAACTCGAGACCACGTAAGTTTGTTATAACATCCCACATCGGTTGTTCTTTACATATTTCGCTTCTTTATATAGGTCACAAGAAGCGGGAACTCAACGTCGAGCTAAGTAACGAGAGCTTGTGACCCGAGTGGGGATAATAAGATGGTGGAACACTGGTTTGGTCCACGGGTCGGGTCTGTTGTGTGGCGAGTTTCTGAGCTGGCCCAGTCCAAGCTGAGAGTTATCTGTCTGGTTTGAGCGTAGGCTCGGGTCAGGTGGGCACTAAAGTTGGAGGGTAATGCGTTAGGCTGGTTTCACAGAGCAGCGACTACTTCCCGCTCTCTGCAGTGGACGGATAACAGCTCGGCCCTGCTCAGACCCACTATGGCCTGCTGGTTCGTTCTCAGCTGAACCACCATTTTTTTCAACTTGTAACGAATTCTTAACGGCCCCAAAGATTAAAATGGAAACCCAATGTTAATTAAAGTCGAGCATCCTATATTTTTGGTAGATAAAACACGAGGTCTAGTTGATCAAAAAAAAGAAATGGGGTCCAGTTCAGATTTAATGAAAACAATTTCATTCGAGTTACTTTTAAAAATCGATTTGAGTTTTTAAAAATTGTTTTTGTTGCCCAGTACTATTTTTCTTTCTTTAAAACTATACGGCTTTTTATTGCCAATATTTTTTTTTAAAAAAACACAAACATATTGGTTTCAGAATAATCCCCCAAAGAAGAATTTAAAAATTTTTATTATCCTTGTATTGATTTTTTTTTCTCATATTTCAAAAAAATAACTCAATTTAGCTGTGACACAAGTATACAAAAAAGTGTATCTTCATTGTGCCTTGTGGTTTTTAGCCATCTCTTCCACGTCCAATTCTATTGCCAGGATTGGAGAATCTCGTTCCATTGCAGTGTCACTGATTCACAAGCATTTTAAGAGTGTAAGCAAACCAAAAAAGACTCATTAAACTGTTAATCAAGAGACAAGAAAGCCTTTAAGCTCTTTTTACCTGTTTCGAACGGGACAATAATTCACAGCTGTTCTCAGCAATACTAGCTCTTCCAACAATGTCTGCTGATGAAACTGGACCAAATGTTCGACTATCATATGCTTCCTGTTTACACACAAGTGTTATGAAGTCAACAAGAAAGAGACTACACTTTTGCTCTAGATCATCCCAAGAAAGTGATTGTACCTTAGCTTTGATCTCTTAGTTTTCAGCTACTACCCAACACTGATCCTTTTCGATAACAAAAGGCTCCTCCTTTTCATCACCCGATACCATTTCGAATCTTTCTACAGCTGCTAGTCTTCTTATTAATAAGAAGAATAGTTCTAAGAGCATTTAATTGTTCCTGAAACCAATTCCACAGATTACAAACCTGGAGAGCTAAACGAGGAAACTTATGATTTGTTATCATTTCAAAATGACCCCTGATTTTATAATCTATGTTTAGTATTTTCCCTATAGTTAACTAATTTAATGTTTAGTCCCTACGAACACGAAGCACGACCTTTTAACGAATTTCTAACCGTTAGATGGCATCATCGATTTAAAACCGAAATCGGTTTTGTATTAAACCAATTTTTGTCTAGTCTACCTATTTAACTCTTCCATCTCAAGTATCTTATGGCACATGATGTACATCTGTCTAAATTTTCCGTATTGTCTACTATAGATGTGTTATCAAGAAGATAAAACTTATCATCATTAACTTAAATGATAATAATATAATTACGGGCACCTCTTTCATAGCATGGCTTCTTGGATTGGTTTTCAGCTTATTGGCTTTAATCTTTGCGTTCTAATTCATAACGTATTGATCAGATCTTGTTTTTCCTCTTTCTTGGTCAGCGAATGACCAGGTTTATTGTTGAATAAGGAACACTGGATTCTTTTTATTGCACTACTCTAGTTACAGGTTACAGTCTTAAGTTACCCCTTTTGATCGTTTTGAATTTTTGTTCTCTAGCTTTATTATTCTTGTAATAAACGGCCTTCTTAAGACAGATATAAAATGATTTATAACTAAAATCCGATGCCATAAACTACTAACACACTCATGTGTGTTCTCTTTCTATGGTTAAGATATGAATGTATAATGAAATTGAACTTCACATCTATTAGCTTGTTAGGAATTGTTTAGTTTTATTTAACTCTAAGGCCACGGTCACGTGTAAATTTGCTGCCGGTTATAAAATTATTGTGAACAATGTTGTAAATGAGTTTAATAAAATTTCAAAAAAGGAATTTTTTTTTAAATAAATAAATGAAAGAGCTAGAAGTGGTGGAGCCAGTACCGAAGTTCATTCTTGAAGCTATGAAGAAACTCAAAGGCAAGGAGCCAAGACTCATTATTGCCGAAAAATTGTTGTTTACCAGTGATGTGGAGCCACTCACGTCTTATGCTTCTAGAGAATAAAGTTTTGAGCAAAGAGTTTATAAGGAAGGAAGAGATCCCAATCTTGGAATAAAGTACCAAAACAACACGTAAAGAAGGGGTTCATGCTATCTATGTTGATCCATAATTCAAAACCTATGGAGCTTCATTGAAACATTGGAAGAAGAACATTGTTATATCTTGCTGGACGCATGTTCTTGAGGGTTACAAGTTTAAGGAGGACCAAAAGTTTCCTCGTTGGTCGTTTCAATGTGAAGAAACATTATACTTTGCTCTTGTTCCCAAAGAAAAAGAGGACAACAACACCTACTTGGAGGATTTAAGCACCTCGATTTCAAGAGTCTCAACGATGTTCATGGTGGCACTGATGGAATTGTTTCTACTTCGGACAATTTCACCCAGCTCGACCTGTTTCATTCCTCAGAATACGCTTTAAAAAACAATGACTAGAGCAAGTCACGTCTTATGTTTCCAGATCATCAAGTTCTGAGGAACGAAGAGAGCACAATCTTGAAAGAAATTACCAAAACATATGGAATTGCATTGAAACAGTGGCAAAATAGCATGGTGTTATCTTGGAAGCATGTGCTTGTGGGTTACAATTTGATGTATGGCCAATTTTTTTCCTTCTGGTCTTTCCGTTCTAAAGAAAAACTATGCCATCTAGAACAAATATTGCACTATCACAATTTATTTGTTTTTGGTATTTTGTTGATAAATAATTAGTTAAAACTCAAATATAGAGGGTAAATCTGATGAGAAAGCAAAGTAATAACATCCAAAAGATCATTCAAAGAAAAATCTAATCACATTTCTTAGTCCCTGTAAAATTAAGTGGTGAATTCAGGTCTTTATAGGTAAAATATAATAAGCATCAATTAATAGTTATAAAATTTTAGAAAGTTATGAATCTGCTTTAAATGCATTGTTGAACAGAAAAACGTATAAAACTGATCATTGGTGGGGTAGATTTGGTGGCTCATTGGTTAAAGAATCAGACAGTTGACTTGAATACAAGCTGCCTTAAAATTTAGAAGGTTATGAAACTAACAAGGTCCATTTATTAGAGCAATTCGTAAATGCATTTTGAACATTTGAGACATATAAGTTGTGTCACCAAAAAAACAAAAGTTGTGTCACCGAAACATAATCAATTGGGCCGACATATTCTTACATAGATAGCGCAGTTGCATATATGGGCATGAATAAGTTTGTCCAAAGGAATGCTCTTTTGAGGAAATGGTCGATAAACTATGTATTGTCTAATGGTTGCAACAATGTGGTTTAGGCTGATGACTGTTTCTCTCTACTTTTCTACTTTCTAGGATAAAACTAAGTGGAATAAGTCATTCATGGGAATCCCACACAAGATTTAAAAAGTGACTTGAAAACAAAAGTGATGTCTCATAAAAGAAAACAAAAGTGACTTCTCAAAAACCCCTTGGGATAAGAAGGAGACATGACAGATCAAGATGTTAACTTTTCGATTAATAGTAGATTTCTAGATACCTCTCTCGGCAAGATGTAGGATTAGCTTCACCTATTATATGACATCGTTGGAACTCTTATGTGTCAGTTACATTTGACTCATCAAGTATTATACAAAGTGATATTGATTCAAACTAGGGATAATTTGTTCTATTGTTACTTGCTATTTTGTGAGTGTTTGCTCATCAATTAAAAATCACCCACAACAACTTTGGGACTTCCAAAAGTTAGCAAAAAAAAAAAAAACAACTTTGGGACTTTTTCTGTCTGTTGGCTGCAAGAACCAAAAATTCAGATGAAGGAGAAAACAAAGTTATACAAAAATAAGTCTGTATAGAACTGATGCGGCAATAAATATTTGTTAAGGGCTTCTTATGGGTAAAAAGCGAACCATACATTTTTTATTCCGTAAAGAAATCTCAAATACTACTGATAAGATTACTTGAGAAATAAGTCTAAGAAAATGCTTATACATGTCCTCTCGTGTCCAACCAAAATTCTGTTCAAAATGGCCAGAAAAGCGACTCCACAGGTGAAGGAAACCATCATTGGACAACAAAAAATATTCATCTTATAACAACACAAAAGTAGTAAAAAGATAAGGGATCTTATATAATAAGATCTTATGATGCTTAAGATGAGAAATTAAGAGCAAGCCTTCGTTATAGTCTTTAAAACAATTTCATAAGCTTCACGTCCGGCCATTCCTTGGATTTTAACAATTTTCTTCAACGTTGATGCCGGTATGGTTTAGTATGGCTAGATGGCCCAACAGTTGACTTTACTAGTGAGGTAAACTTTAATTGATTCTAGTGAGAATCTAGCTTTTTTTTTTCAAGATTCTGCCAAGTCAAATCAGGATTCACATATCTACTGGACCTAGATGACTCTTCCAAACCCAGTCAGCAAAAGATACTGGTGAAGTTGAAAATATGTGATCCTACCAGCATTTCAGCAGTAAGGTGTATGACTGAACCTTGGAAACCAATGGCCATCAAGAATGTGTGTACAACTAGTCTACTAATTGACTACTTTGCTGTAGTCTCTATAGTAGACTAGTTGTATCATCCTCAAGCCTCCTTCACTATGTTAACAGCATCATAAAAATGTTTCAGAGCAAGCTATACAGCCAATATGTATTGTGGCTCGTGTAAGCTATACAGTCAATATAACATAAGATTGAGAAAGGATAAAAACTCAGATAGATAGCAATTATGATGTGTTCAATGTACATACCTAAGTCCAATATCAGAAGTAAAATAATTTGTAGCTACAGTCGGAAGTAAATGTAGAGGATCCCCCAGTTACAATACATAGTGTGACATGTAGAGAAGAGTTTCAAAGAAAACAAACCCTATCAAAAGAAGAGTTCCATAGGGCATGAACAACTGAACAAGAAGAAAACCATAGCAAACAACAGAAAATCATAAGTGAAAACAACACAAAAACAGGGAAAAATGAAGGCTCTTGTTACGATCCTTCAAGAAGAGAACTTAAGAGCCAGCCAAACACAAACAATTTCATAAGTTTCACATCCTCTACACTAATTTGGGCTTGCATTCTCCTGGAGATCTCTTACACTTTTAGAGCACCATTAAGAGTTCAGGATCTAAATGTAGTTTGGGTTTGAATCATTAGCAATAAGCTATTCCTGGAAACGCGTTAGGAAAGGTATTTAAGACAAAACCTGCTGTAAATATATATCCCACCCAATTTTAATCTCAAAAAATATATATATAAGAAGCTTTTCAATTTTTACAAGAAAGTTGCCTTTCTACCTCTCAAGATTTGAAATAGCATTTTAGTTTTGGAAGACATAACTAAGTTTCTCGACTTAACATGAGCGATTGCATATACATAAAAGATTTAGCTCTACTGGCAAAAGATGTCATAGACGTGGGTACATTACAATCTTACCACACACATACAATGCAGTACTACTCAGTCACTCGTACACAACGACATTGCAAGTCTAGCAAGGAAGTTACAAAACAAGGTAAACACTAAACAAAATGGTCAAGCAAAGGTGTCTTCACGATCTCCCTCAACGATGTCAGCCTCCTCCATGTTGCTGAACTCTAGGAAATGAGTGGGTCGATGCTCCTCGTGATAGTACTCCTTTGGTGATCCAAGTTTGACGCTGTATTTCATCCCAACCGTGTGCTTCACTCCCATAAAGTTGTAGTTCCACGGTCCGTTCTCAGGAACCTATATCACAACAATATAATTTTCAAAAATCAGCAGCGTTATCATCACCAAAGACAAAAAAAAAAAAGAGATACTATTACTGCTGCGTTCCTTACCATGTAAAACCCGAGGAAGCGGTCACTCAACAGCATTTGAACCTTCTCATAATGGGTGGGAAGGTAGCCATGAGGATTGCTGCCTGTGTCCTTGTTGAGACGTCCCCATTCATATCCGGCTTGGGTCAACTTATATGAGGTCAAAGAGCAGGATCCCGGAGTGAAACTGCATGTCAGGATGATACACTTTTCTCCATCCCATTGCTTGTTGTTCTCCAGAATGCGGGAATGAGCGGTAACATCCTAATTCACAGACATCATCAGTTAGTAACGGGTTTAAGAGGCTGAAACTATAAGGTATAGAAAAAGATAAATGCGTATATAATAATACTACCTGTGGTGCCAATTGAGGGAGCTCGTTAGGCTGTGTGTGCAGCCATCCCAATGGCTCGAGATCATTAAGGAAATCATGCTCAGGAAGAGCTGACGGCAGGTTCACATGCTGATGACTTCCCCACTGCGGCACCATCACAACACAACGGATTTCCTTAACCTGGGGATTATCCGGTGGGCTGATACCATATAGATATCCAGCAATTTGAGTTCGAAGATCTGCTACGCATATGAACTTCTTCAGGATGTTCTTTGGCATGATGTATGTGTATCCCGTCTCCTGTGAACAGCAAGAAATAATGTTAAGGGCAAAGACCGGAGAAGGCTTTTACTTAGACTGGAAATGAACCTGATTAAATTGGATTCTAACCTTTATGTCATCTGAGTTCACGTAGATGTGATTGACTCTGAGGTAGAGGTTAGTAGCTGATATTGCACGCACACGCCAATCTGTCTTGGAACCGAATGCAGTTTGCTCGTAGGGGCTAGTGGTAGTGACAATGAGCTCCTCACCATGAACATTTACCGTTCTGGTTGTGACTGCATTAAGCTGGCTGGCTTCTTTTGCCTGCAAAGAAGATATAGGTTCACAGTGAACGCAGAATTATATGTACTAGAGAAGATTTTTAAGATTTTTTGAAGTTTTGCAAGATTTAGAGTTTAGTTCATTGGAAAAGCTCTATTATATGTTACACAATGTTGTAAAGAACAGTATTTTTCTTTTGAATTAAATTTAACATTCAATTCAAAAAAAAGAGAGAATTATATGCACAGACTTGTTTTTGTTCTAAAGAAATCACAACTAAGGGTACCTGTTTCTCAATCTCAGCTATCTGTTGCCTCTGTTGAGAGGGTGGGGTAATCTCAGCTCCAAGGATAATATCTCTGATCTCTGATTGTGTCAGAGCTGAGGTATTCACATTGTTTTTCTTTGCGTAGTCAGATAGGATAAGATCCCTAAGAGCTACCTCCACCTGAAATTAAACATAATTGTGAATCAGGAAACAGAAGCATAATATTCTATAAATAACTCGAGACCAGTAAAAAAACTGTAGATACAGAGACAAAATCAGGTTAAGAGGGATCTTATCGAATAAGAAACTAACTAAATGAAAAGTGGTAGAGGAATTACCTTCATCCACTGGTCGTCAGTGAGAGAGGGCCAGATGTGATGGGGCTCAGTGACAACAGACTTGTCGGGCTTCAACAACATCTTAGCCTTCTCATTATTCACGTGAAGCGCACGAAGGATCAGAATAAGTCTTGAAAAGGCAGTGTAGGAAGAGATACTCTTCAACCAATCATCATAGATATTGAATAGGACCATCTGCGGTTCTGTGGCCTTCAAAATCAGATCACCAAACTTCTCAATCTTAAGGCACGCCTGGAACGGAAGCTGCAGTTCACTTCCCTTGATAACAATGTTGGGGAAATCCAGCAAGTGGACCTCAAGGGGATCGAGCATTCCTTTACGCGTAACAATAACTTGTTTTGGCTGTTCTTCAACAGGGAGAGACCGCACAAGTGCAGCCACCTCTTCAGCAGTTTTCCATTTCGCTAGCTGACCAAGACGCTTCTGACCAGCCCAAACGCTTGTATGGATAACCTATAGAAACAAAAAGCAGTTACTTAACATCCAACTGCATGCTATAGGACTTGATAAAAAGAAGAAGTTGGGTCATAACATGCATTTTTTAATGTATAGAATGGTAGAAGAAGACTTACCTTCAGGAATAGCTGCCCAGTTCTTGGATTGAAAATAAAGATCGCACCATTGATTGGCTTTGTTGTCAAATTTCCTTCAAATGTCTTGTGAATTGTGACACGATAGACATTTGTATCATCCACAAACCATATTATTTGGTTGCTGAATATTTCACCATAGTTTTGAGATGACAAATATGGCTCTGTAGGCTCAGATGAGTATAACTGCAAACCTTTCCTTATCCTCTCTCTCAACACGTACAAAGCTGGATTAGACTGCAATATGCATAGTTTAAACGATAAATTGGCTTAAAAATTCTCTATATTTAAACAAAAAGGCTTCTGCACCAAGACAGCCTGATATAAAAAATTCTAGTACCTTCATGATCTTGTTCATCGCTTGAGCAAGAAGAGGTTTAGAACCTGGGAACCAATTGCCAAAGGCAGAATGCAAATTGTATGCCAGATCAAGTCCAATCATTACACCTACACGGATTTTCTTAAAATATAAAACGAACTGCTGAAAAGCAAAAGCTTACAAAGCAAAACTGGAAAAGTAATAAATACCTGTTGGAGATGGATAGATTGACATGTTATCAGTGGTATAATCCATGAATTTGGCCCTAGTATAACGCTCAATATCATGGGAATCATAATCTCCCCACCGAAGTTGCACATCTATCCAATACTTGTTGCTAGCTTTCTGGTCGAACACATCCTTTGACTCAGCAACCAGGCTTGGTTTTGACATTGGCCATTTATGGGCAGCAAACAGAAGAACATCAGCGCAAGAGCTGTTCATCTTATAACTCTTCCTTGGATGAATTGTCTCCTTCTGAACAGTTTCAATCTCCAAAGCATCCAACTCTTGGTCCAATACTTGACAAAGATCCATAACCACACTCTCATGGATCTTTTGCCACAAATGGGCACGGAAAATCTGAATCAGAGATATCTTGAGTGTAGGAATCTTTCCATGCATAAATATTCCGGTCAGATCCAATTGCACTTGGAAACCCACATACACATTCGCTCGATTAATTGTTGGCGACCACCAAAGCGTGAATCTTCTATTTGGAATCTGGTTCAGACCAGACCTCTGTGCATTCGTCAGCTTCTTATACTTCATCGACTCCTCAAACCCAGATGCCTTCTCCCAGAAAAGACCCTCCCACGTTGGGAAACTGATTTCAATTGAAGCACAAAAAAGTTTAGCAAACTTGATGTGATACCCTTAAATAAAAGTTGCGAGCAACTGAACAGAAAATGTTATCATGAAAAAATGATAAACAAAGGAAAAGAAGACTTACTATGTCCCCTTGAATAAAGTGTGCTCAAGGATACCCTCAACACCTCCAAGAGCTTGGATAACATCAGTTCGGTAATTGTTTAAGTTCCACAACTTCCCATCGTGCCTCTGATGTGTCCACCAGAAAGGATTTTGTTTGAGGACCTGGTACTGCTTAAAGTCGGTCCGAACCCTCCAACCTTTATCATACGCTAACGTGTGCCTATCCTTCTGAAAGAGGGTATTTATTCGAGGAATTCCCCTATCCCAAGAGTCCTGTCATATTATCATACACGCCAAAAAAAAAAAATTTTAGAAACCTGACAAAATGCACATAGATATCCTCCCAAAAACCTATATCGTCTCAGAACTCTACTTAGGTAAGGATGTAACAAATGACAAGTATGTTACGTACCTCCAAATCCTCCAATGTAAGACGCCTATTTTGGGCCTGTGCTTCCTGCCTCTTTAAAGCATACTCTGCCCACACCCGCTGTGAATCAATAAACTCACTTTCCCAAGGCTGTATGTAACGATATAGATTCGGTATAAGCTGATCTTCCTCATGGCTCATTCCACTCCTAAAGTGGGTTACCCCAACATCCGTTTGCTTGCTGTACCGAAGGTCACTTTGTGGAATCAAAATATGACCCATTGACAACATTCCCAGCCCTCCAATTTCCTTTGGAGTGTAGAAGATAACAGGAGGAAATCTGGCAAGGAAAAATAAAAAAGAATCAGACTACAGAAACATTAATATACAGCTCTACCATGTCGACCATAATTTAATAAAAACATTTGCTCACCGACTAGGCATCTTTGAGTTCAGCCCTATCTTAATCCTTGTTTGAATTTTGTTTTCACACTTGACCAGTAGATCCAAGAGCTCTTGCGTATGCACAGTGGCTTCACGGAAGTAAGTCATGAGACCTGTACACAAAAAAAAAAGTTGCGCTCAGCTTAATGAGCCACACATTATGAAAAGCTATCAGTGGTGACAAAGCAGGCTCGTAACATATACCAATTAGAGCTGTATTCCATTTATTGACAATTTTGGTGAAGGTGGTTGATCCTGAAGACATAAGGATCTGCCTCACACGATTCTCAAACACCTTCATATGTTCATCATCAACCCGCAGAAAAGCAACGGCAGTCCTCTCCTTGGTCTGCTCATTTTGCAGATTCCAGACACCATCTCTTGTGTTGCTGAAAGCTTCCTGAGTCATCCTGATTTTTGGAAGTATGCGAACTTCAAATCCACACCTGCAGGCACAATTGCAAGAGTATTAGTGATGTCAGAAGCACTAACAAACTATGGTTCCAACGAAGACCTCGCTTAGCAACAGCTGGACAAGAATACTCGAATAAAACATTACATGCTGAAGAGCAGGTTAGGATTATCCTTGCTGTAGACAGAGACAAAGCCATTCTCCCACTCCAAAGTTGTGATGCTCCGAGGAAGACGATTCTTCATGTCCCAAAAGACACTTCTACCAAGATTGACTGAAAGATGAACAAAAAATGAGACACAAAAACAAAAACATGCATGAATTTCTATCGAACAGCATAAAAAGAAAGAGCATACCATCATGTTTCATCAACCTCATCCTTGCATCTCTTGGCCAGCACTTCTTATTGTTGTATCCCACCATGTTTTCATTGTTGGGATCAGGATGCTCAGTAAGGTAGCGCTGAATAAGATCCCTGGCCTCTTCATGGGTAAATTTGAACATTATATGAACTTTGTCTATGTACCGGGAATACAGTCTTATGGGATGACGTGTCTCCACTTTTGTATCCCAAAACGTCATAAACTCGTTAGGCATCTGTGGTGGCCCAGCAATCTCACTCGCCCGAGTCAAACCAAGAAGCAAAAGATCAAGCAATAGTCCATAAAACTGAACAACGAAAGATGCAAACTGAAGGCCCCTAATAAGACCATACGAGTTAGTATGACTCATATCTTTGTAAGACAGAACCACATTATTCTTGGCAGACACATAATCCGCAATATTGTGGTCAAGAACCAAACGAAGCAGCCTGAAAAAAATAACACAATACTTATTAGCACACAAATCTGAGAATTAATTTACCATTAATAAACTAGTAGATACCTGTTCAACATGGTCAAATCGATCTTCTCAAAGAACTTTTCAAACTTAGTCTGGAGCATCACCACACATTGCCCATCCCCTGTGTCCCATATGCCTTGTAAATTATTGATACCTTGACACCACTTGTAAACCAGAAGTGGTGGCGGCTCTGAGTCTGCTGGCTTGATCCAGTTTGGGAACAGGTGGCGCTTATCACCCTCGTACCACAAGTATTGGTCAAGATAGGCATCAGTAATTTTCTCCAGAGGCTCTATTTCATAAACTGGAATCAGGTAGCTGTACAGATCCATAAACTCTATGCCAACCTGCAGAGAACGGATTCACCATCAGTTTACTACAATAACTTGGCAACATATGTTCAACCCATTGCTCCAATATATAGTGAAGGGTCAAGCTACCTCTTTGAAGCCACGCTGGGTGAGGAGATGACGTTTAATTCTAGACAGAGCTTCATGAGGATTGTCATACGCTTGTTCAATCAGACCAAGCTCCTCCCGCTGCTGCTGATTCAACCTCACAGCGACACTGTATGATTCCTTCAGTCTCTCAAGGGCCAGGATAAGCAACTTTGTGTCATGTTTGTACGACAATGGCGGGAATGGAATTGGAGAAAACTTCCTCGATTCCAGCCAGTGAACAGTGGTTGTATAAATTGCTAGTGCTTCCTCTGGAGTGACATATGGACCATCTTTCAGGTAATTGTGCTGCCGTTCCTGTGACAGGTTTACAAGGATAATTTATCAGAGAACTGATAATGAAGAATACATGGAACTAATTTACTCGAAACAGTAAATGACGCTTATTTATAGAATTTTTTTAAGCAAATCAATGAAGACATTTAAGTAAAATGTACAGACCTGTTCTGCCTTTAGCCAGAGACGAGTCAACCTTCCAAGATTCTTTCTGCAAACAGTTTTATCAACCGTAGCCCCTCTTCTGATACGCTCACGATTGTAGTGAGCAACATTTGTCCACCAATCAGCCTTAGACTTGACATAACGCAGGATCATATTCTCAATTGGCACAGGTAACCCAGGGACTTTCCAAGGGATATTAGCTTTCCAACATCGCCATGCCTCGCTAAGGTGCTGCAATATTGTCCGAGCTTTGTTTTGCTTGATACCCTCTGCACATAACAAGAAAATATCAACCAAAAGAATATAGGACAATTTCATGATTGAAAACACATTCGAAAGAATGGAAACCTGGCATGGCATCAAGAACGTCATGCATGACAGCAGCTCGCAGTTCCAAATCGAAGTGGCTTTCAACTCTCTGTTTCGTGACAGTTTTGGCAACTCCTTTTGAATGACGCCCCTCAAACTGACGAGCAAGAAGATTCCCCAACCATCGTTCAAGAAGAGGAACTATTCCACGAAGGAAAAACAACCATACCCTCCACATTGGAGCCCAAAATCCACATCCTGGTCCCTTACCCACAGGACCCGTATTGAAACGGTAGTAAATCAAGTGCTTCAAATCCTTGCACATCCTAATCTGCCTCATCAGTCTGTATTTATACCGGTACATACCCGTCAACTGGCCAACGTGGGAGAAAATATACTGCAGACCGTCAGCTAACTGGAAAGCATCAACATTTCCTAGTCGGAACTGGACATTGGCATCAACTACAAGCTTTGTCAGCCGGAGGATCTCACGGCAGAGATGGAAAGCGTTCCCAAAACGTGACTTCTTTCGCTCTTTGGTGGTCAATGTTTTAACAGGCTTAAGGTTGAAGTTGTAGTCAAGATGCAGATAGTTCAAATTCTTCCTGTGGATCAGCAGGTTCAGCATATTATACCCCTGCCTGCAGACTTGCAGACCCACTTCAACCCAATCCAACTCGGTACTCTGGAAAAACTTTGTAGCTGCAAGAGAGCGGAATAAGTGCTTCTTCTTCTGGGCTTTAGGTGGTCTATGGTGCAACTCATTCAGGACATAGCACTTCAAAAGCTTTTGGTAACTAACTCGAACTTTAACCGGATAAGAAGGAGGACTGCAGAAAATGAGTTCAGAAAAGTATTAGTAAATATACAAGTAAATTATGAAAGGGAAAGAGAACAGAAGTAGACCAGTAGCTTACCAGTGCTCCTTGAACCACTCTGACACCAGGGGAATATCTTCTGACCGCCTTGTTCTCCCAGACCTCATATTGAAAGGTCGTGGGGCAAACAGCAATGAAATGCCAGCAGCTGTAGTGTCAGTGTAGAGGTGGGTGTCTTTCAGCAAAGGTTCCACTCCCTCTGGTAAGATAAAGTCATCCTCACCATCATCTTCAAAAACGTTCCTTTCACGCCTTTCCTTATTGGTGTTGCTTATCGGGTGAAGCAACGGATCATAATAAAACGCAGGAAGATCAGGATCCTCGGTCTTTATATACATCACCATAGGACTGTGATACACACAGAGTTTGACTTTCCTGGGACGATTGTTGTAGAGATGAGGAAAGGCTATTCTGTACTCAGTTCGAAGAGGAGAACGAATGATAAGCTTGTTGATGTCATTAAACTCATTCCAGTCTTCATCCCCTTTCTCCATATCACGGTACAAAGGTTCAAACTTAGGACCACCTGTGTAAGAGTAACAGAATGCATTGGACGAAGAAGAGAAGAACCCGAAATTATCAAAATTCCAGAAGAGAAGGAAACTAGGCATACCAGGTATGCACATGTTCAGAGCCTTGGCGGTGAAGAAAGACGGCATGTCAAACAAGTAGAAGTAGTTACGATCAATCAAATCCGACAGCAACTGGCCTGCAAGCCTGTGAAGGGTAGCCATTATCGGAAGAGAGAGATTCCACTTCCGGTAACTGGGACCATTAATCAGCTTGGTCTTCACTAGTGGCTTGTGGTCATAAAACCAAGTGTGCACAGCAGAATCTTCTTCCTCGTCTAGCTCCAACTGAATTGGCTCAAGAGGATCCACGTCCAACAAGTTGTCAGCGTAGTCCAGTGGAGGCTCCTCATCATCAAACGGTGGAAACCGCATTCGCTTGAAATGACGACGATCCCTCTTCTCCCTTCGCATCATAATCCACATAGTTCCCCACTGTAAAACCAAGACAAAAAAAAAGAATAAATATCACTCAAATGGAAAACACAGAGGCAAGAAAAGAGAACACACCTGAGCCATGTAAATAGGTTCCACAACCCATGGGATCTCGTTGACGAACGTAATAGCTCCGGTAATGTGGTAGAGAACTTTTACATCTCGAACCTGGAGGAAAACAGTTAAGATAGATTAATAAACAAGAGCACAATCAATAAACAGCTGAAGCTTAAGGAGATATCAGTTATAAGAACCTGCTCCCAAGGCATAGGCATATTCTCCAGAAGCTTGAACACAGCGTGAGGGACGAACTTAAGAGCTCCAAGGTATACACGTTTATCGTGACGAAACTTCTTCGACGACATATCACCATGATCCCTGAACAAACATAGATTTAATCTCAATCCAAGTAAAAATCAATAATCAAGAAACGATGAAGCCGGATCTCGAAGAAACCTCACCTGATAATCTTCCTGACGTGCTCAGGCGGCATGTCCTCCTTCTGAGTCTCCACGAATCCGAACTTCCTCTTGTCGCCGTAGCGCTTCGAGTTCAGCTGCATCCATTTGCGGGCCTTCTCCTCGAGCTTCGCCTCGGCTTCCTCGGGAGTAGGCTCGGCCGGAGGAGCTGGATTAGAAGGCGGCGGTGGAAGGGAGGTGTAAGAAGGATGCGGCGGCGGAATCATCGGGCCGCCGGTGCCGGGAGGGGCTAACGGCATACCGTCGTTGTTGTTCCACATGACTATGAACTAGGAATAAACCCTAGATCTCTAACGGCCTTTGTCGATCTCTCTCAGTCTCTCTATCGACGCTTCAGAGAAACTCGAGTGGAAACCCTAAACCGATTTTTGCTTCTTCTTTTTCGGTCTTACAAAATGTTATAAGGAGCACTTATCTATTAAACCCGGTTATCTTAGTCGGTTCCTTCATCCGCTTATCTTAGTCGGTTCCTTCATCTATTTAATTAAATCTGGTTATCTTTGTCGGTTCTTTCATCTATTAATTAAATCCGGTTATCTTCGTCGTTTCTTTCATCTATTAGATCCGGTTATCTTTGTTTGTTTGGCTGATGATCGTAGTCATCAATTAGCTTCTAGCTTTCTTCTTGCTGTGTAGACCATCGTTAACTGGAGTTTTTAGCTTCGCTAAAAGACGGTTGTTAACTTTTATTAGATTTTAACAAAGAAAAATTAAAAACCGTCTTTCAAATAAGAGATATAAGAGCTGTTTCTTAGCTGAAAAGTGTAATAAAAAAATGTCAAATTATAAGTTAAGAATCTCTGCTAAGAGACAGAGGTTAAACATGCTCTAAAAGATTCGGCAGATACAGTTTATATACACAGTCAAAAAAATTTAGGCAGGCCCATGTTACTGTTTTTGTCAAGCCCACTGACTGAAGCACTTGTGATCATGTTCCCGAGAACAAAATAAAATTCTAAGAACACAAAAAAGTTCACATATTTTTAACTTAATTAGGCTCAGCCTGGTTAGGTCACTGTACAAAGTTGATATCTTTGAGAAAACTGGTCATAACTATTCTACTTTTACATCAGTAAAATGGTACAACAATGTGTATTTGCTCTTCAAACGGAGAGCTCAAAGCTTATAAACACTTCTAGCCTATTTCGCTGGAGACTCTCTCTCTCTCAGATCAGTAACAAGGTTGTTTTTACCACCAGACTCGGAGCGAACCATAGTGAAAGCAGCTAAAGTAACACGATCAGGGCTACCATCTTTCTCCAACAATTTCTGATAGAACAGAGCTGCCACTCCAACTTTCTTCTCGCTACACAACTTTCTCAATAGTGTCCTAAACGTTCTAATCCAGAGCCTCTTATCTAACGGTTTCAACAACATCATTGCATTAGCTAAATCATTCCTCGTACAATACCCATATGCTAATGTGACTCGAGTCACCTCAGAAGGAGATAAACCATAGTCAATCATTGCTTTGTAAAGCTTACAAGCTTCATCTACCATGGACTTCTTCCAGAGACGGCTTATTGATGAACCATAAGTGAAGCTATCAGAAACGCAACCATGTTATTAAAATATTTCAAACCTAGCTAGATCGATGTCACCTTCTTTACAAAACCCGCTAATCATGGACGTTTCAATCCATTTATCTCTCTAAATCATGAACATGACTTTGCAACACAAGGCTAAATTGATAAATAGAACTAGAAAAAGATAAATATGATGAAAAAAATATAATAATTAAAGAAACAAGAATGAAATTTAGATGGAGACCGTCACTGTATTCTCTAGTTTCACGAACACATAAAGGAAAGAAAGTATCAAAACTAGACCAACTAAATTATCCAAATTTTCAACAAAAAAAAAAATATATATTGACATCCAATATTTTCCTTTTTTTTCTTTAGTTTTTCCTTATTTTAGAACCCTCGGCTTCTATATAAACACATGTATATGGAACTATTTTTTCACCAAACAAACTCATTACTTCTCCATAAATCTCTATCAAACCTGTTTCTCTCTATTCAAAAAGTCAAGAACCAAACAACATCAATGATGCCTTCGATCAATAGCAAACTTTTCTTCACTTCTCTTATGATTATTGTGGCACTTATTGGGGTTGGAGTAGGAGGAACGGTTCACAAAGTCGGCGACTCGAGCGGATGGACCATGATGGGTGTGGATTACCAAGCTTGGGCTTCTTCAAGAACTTTTCAAGTAGGAGACTCACTGGTCTTCGAATACAACAACGAGTTCCACGACGTCACTGAAGTCACTCCCCATGATTTCGAGCTATGCTACTCGTCTAATCCGTTAGCGAGGTACCAAACTGGATCAGACACGGTAACTCTAACCAAACCAGGATTTCAACACTTCATATGC
>NC_027751.1:46546723-46548178 GCF_000695525.1 Brassica oleracea var. oleracea | reverse complement strand
AAAATGTGAGAATTGGAGCTGATTTTTTAATCGGCCCAAATGGCCCAAGAGAGATCTGATGTGGACAGTGGGCTGGTTCCGAAAAAATGGCCCAATATAGATGTGTTATTAATATTACTTGATTGCCCTTAATGAAACATGCAATGTTAGTAAAGAAAGGACAAGTTAAGGTAAAAAAAACAATAGGATCCTGCTTTAATAGTATAGATTTATACGATAAACTTATTCATGACTCGAACAAGTACGGAATAATAAGTGAGCACTTGATCTATATATTGGACCCAAAAAACAGTTTTATTAGATCATTAAAAATAAAAGTGCACTTGTCCAGAAAAATAAAAATAATAAAATGTGATTTCCTTTTTTTTACTAATATAAAAGTAAACAACTAAAAATATTGGTCAAAATCCAAAATCATTGCGCTTGTTTAATAATCTTGAATATCTTATGGTATTTCTTCCTGTTCTAAAACTCGGCCGCCCAGCCAATTTAGCGGCCGAGAAATCGCTATAGGTTGAGCAACCGTGGCGAATTGGAACTATGCGCTCAGAAAATCAGGTTTAGAAAAAAAACTACATTTTTTTACTTATTTGAACCTGTAGATCTAGTAATCTATTTTATGTTTGTGAAGTTTTGGCAAAAACAACAGAAAAATAAAGAAAATTGCTATAAAACGCGTCAAAATATGATAGCGGTCGCGTTTTTAGAGTTGCAGAACCAGAAACCTAAGAGGAAGATCATACGTAAATGACGGTTTTACCCTTCATTAAAAAAAACCTAAAAAATCACTTATAATGCACTCATTGTTACTCGAAGTCGGATTGCTTAGTTAAGGTAAAGATACTTTACCACTGCACCTCACTATCATTACATGTTAAAAATATATGATATATAACCTAAAACAAATCGCCGAGTAATTCCCGATTAATCCAACCGCATGCGTAGCGTGTACCGAGTTTCCGAACAGGGTATTTCTACATATAACTATTACTATTCAAGAAAAATGAATCTGGACAGGAGAAGAAATCTAACAAAACTTAAAACTATAAGATGGCATGTTTAAAATATAACTTTCTATCTCTTCTCACTCCTATACCATTTAGAGAGAGAAATTTTCATTTTGGTGAATTAGAGTTCTTCTGATTTTTAACCAGGTGTGTGATCATGTGATTTGACGTATTATTTGTGTAATTAGCAATTATTTTTACTCTTTTTAAAGCTGATGAATTGCATTAATATCAAATTGGACTACCATTCGATAGTACACTAAGAATCCTCGCCCCACACCCAAATTAGAAAATCATTCTGAACTTTAGTCCAAACCGGTTATCTAAAATGAGACTTGTATTTATGATTATTTATTTAATAATAATAGAATTACTATTTTTTTTGAGAAATAATATATAGAATTGCTTATAATCTCAAATATCTCTAAACCATGATATGGACTTCGCT
>NC_027751.1:46543404-46545864 GCF_000695525.1 Brassica oleracea var. oleracea | reverse complement strand
GCCTCGTTGGGTCCAGTGGCTGCTCCAGTTCCGGGACCAGTCAGATCACCAAGCTCTTCTATGTCTCCTTCACCTTCTCCCTTGGCTACTTCACCAACCAATGCTCCACAATATCAGATGGGACCATCACCTCTTTGAAGCACTGTTTCTTTTTCAGCTTGTTGGCTTTGATCTTTTGTTATAGCAATCTTGTTGATACCTTTAATTTATTGTAATGAATTTGGTTTGCTTTCTTGTAACTCCTTTTCTTCCAACCGATTTGTTCATACAGCTCGATTTTTTAAAAAGAACATAAGAGTTACGTATGAATCACCATATATTACAAGGTAGCGCTTTTGTTTTTTTTCAAATATTGTTAAAGAAAAGAAAACCTAAGAAATACTATTATATAAAAAGTATCAGGATAAAGTGTTTTGGTTCATCAAATTTATAAAAGTGGTGTGTTGTCATTTAAATTACATATTTATACGATAAACTTATTCATGACTCGAACAAGTACGGAATAATAAGTGAGCACTTGATCTATATATTGGACCCAAAAAACAGTTTTATTAGATCATTTTAAATAAAAGTGCACTTGTCCAAGAAAATAAAAATAATAAAATGTGATTTCCTTTCTTTTTTACTAATATAAAAGTAAACAACTAAAAATATTGGTCAAAATCCAAAATCATTGCACTTGTTTGATAATCTTGAATATCTTATGGTATTTTTCCTTGTTCTAAAACTCGGCCGTCCAGCCGATTTAGCAGCCGAGAAATTGCTATAGGTTGACCAACCGTGGCGAATTGGAACTATGCGCTCAGAAAATCAGGTTTAAAAAAACTACATTTTTTACTTATTTGAACCTGTAGATCTAGTAATCTACTTTATGTTTGTGAAGTTTTGGCAAAAACAACAGAAAAACAAAGAAAATTGCTATAAAACGCGTCAAAATCTGATAGCGGTCGGGTTTTTAGAGTTGCAGAACCATAAACCTAAGAGGAAGATCATACGTAAATGACGGTTTTACCTTTCATTAAAAAAACCTAAAAAATCACTTAAAATGCACTAATTGGTACTCGAAGTCGGATTGCTTAGTTAATGTAAAGATACTTTACCACTGCACCTCACTATCATTACATGTTAAAAATATTTGATATATAACCTAAAACAAATCGCCGAGTAATTCCCGATTAATCCAACCGCATGCGTAGCGCCTACCGAATTTCCGAACAGGGGTATTTCTACATATATCTATTACTATTCAAGAAAAATGAATCTGGACAGCAGAAAAAAACTAACAAAACTCAAAACTATAAGATGTCATGTTTAAAATATAACTTTCTATCTCTTCTCACTCCTATACCATTCAGAGAGAGAAATTTTCATTTTGGTGAATCAGAGTTCTTCTGATTTTTAACCAGGTGTGTGATCATGTGATTTGACGTATTATTTGTGTAATTAGCAAATATTTTTACTCTTTTTAAAGCTGATGAATTGCATTAATATCAAATTGGACTACCATTCGATA
Organism: Brassica oleracea var. oleracea; assembly: GCF_000695525.1. Classification (NCBI taxonomy): domain Eukaryota; kingdom Viridiplantae; phylum Streptophyta; class Magnoliopsida; order Brassicales; family Brassicaceae; genus Brassica; species Brassica oleracea. The sequence continues at coordinate 46,544,351 of NC_027751.1, read as the reverse complement.
GTACACTAAGAATCCTCGCCCCACACCCAAATTAGAAAGTCATTCTGAACTTTAATCCAAACCGATTATCTAAAATGAGACTTGTATTTATGATTAATTATTTTATAATAATAGAATTACTATTTTTTTGAGAAATAATATATAGAATTGCTTATAATCTCAAATATCTCTAAACCATGATATGGACTTCGCTACTCAAAGAAAATACTGGAGGCAAGTCAGATAAAGAGAACAAGGAAAAGATAATCCGACGAAAAATTTTAATATAATAAACTATACAAAAACAAAGAAATTTTTTTATCACATAAACAAACAAAAAAATGAAATTTATATTGAAGACGGTCATTGTTTATCTGTTACGTTTATACAGAAAAGGAAAGAAAGTACAAAAACTAAACATCATTAAAAATATCCAAATATTCAACAATTTCCCCTTTTTTATTGAGATTGTGTATAGTTGATTATCTTAATTTTTCCTTATCTTGGAATCTTCGGTTTCTATATAAACACATGTATAGGGGAACTAGATTTTTCACAAAACAAGCTCATCACTTCTCCATAAGATATCTACCAAACTTTTCTCTCGACTCTAAAAATCAAGAACCAAACAACGATCAATTATGGCTTGGATCAATAGCAAACTTTTCTTCACTTCTCTTATGATTATTGTGGCACTTATTGGGGTTGGAGTAGGAGGAACGGTTCACAAAGTCGGCGACTCGAGCGGATGGACCATGATGGGTGTGGATTACCAAGCTTGGGCTTCTTCAAGAACTTTTCAAGTAGGAGACTCACTGGTCTTCGAATACAACAACGAGTTCCACGACGTCACTGAAGTCACTCCCCATGATTTCGAGCTATGCTACTCGTCTAATCCGTTAGCGAGGTACCAAACTGGATCAGACACGGTAACTCTAACCAAACCAGGATTTCAACACTTCATATGC
>NC_027751.1:46541218-46542820 GCF_000695525.1 Brassica oleracea var. oleracea | reverse complement strand
TTTTTTTTTTTTCAAATTTTGTTAAAGAAAAGAAAACCAAAGAAATACGATTATATAAAAAGTATCAGGATAGAGTGTTTTGGTTCATCAAATTTATAAAAGTGGGGTGTTGCCATTTAAATTACATATTTATAATATAAACTTGTTCATGACTCGAACAAGTACGGAATAATAAGTGAGCACTTGATCTATATATTGGACAAAAAAAAACCTTTTTATTAGATCATTTAAAATAAAAGTGCACTTGTCCAAGAAAATAAAAATAATAAAATTTTATTTTTTTTTTTACTAATATAGAAGTAAACAACTAAAAATATTGGTGAAAATCCAAAATCATTGCACTTGTTTAATAATCTTTAATATCTTATGGTATTCCTACATATGACTATAACTATTCAAGAAAAATGAATTTGGACAGCAGAAGAAATTTAACAAAACTCAGAAACTATAAGATGATATGTTTAAAATATAACTTTCTATCTCTTCTCACTCATATACCATTCAGAGAGAGAATTTTTTATTTTGGTGATCGGAGTTTTTTCTGATTTTTAACCGGGTGTGTGATCATGTGATTTGACGTATTATTTGTGTAATTAGCAATTATTTTTACTCTTTTTAAACTTGATAAATTGCATTATCATCAATTTGGACTACCATTCGATAGTACACTAAGACCATGATTAATCCGGGGTTCTTAGAGTGAAGTTCTTGGCGGAAGTTAAGAAACTGTTTCTTAATTTCTGTTAAGAACCCCATCCTAAGAACCCCGGATTAATCATGCTCTAAGAATCTTCGCCCCACACCCAAATTAGAAAGTCATTCTGAACTTTAATCCAAACCGGTTATCTAAAATGAAACTGGCATTAATGAATAATTAATTTATAATAATAGAATTACTATTTTTTAGAAAATAATATATAAAATTACTTATAATCTCAGATATCTCTAAACCATGATATAGACTTCGCTACTCAAAGAAAATACTGGAGGCAAGTCGGATAAAGAGAACAAGAAAAAGATAATCCGATGAAATTTTTTAATATAATAAACTATACAAAAACTAAGAAAAATGAGAATTTTATTTATCACGTATGCAAACAAAAAATGTAATTTATATTGAAGACGGTCGTTGTTTATCTCTTTCCTTTATACAGAAAAGGGAAGAAAGTACAAAAACTAAACATCATTAAAAATATCCAAATATATATTCAACAATTTCCCTTTTTATTGAGATTGTGTATAGTTGATTATCTTAATTTTTCCTTATCTTGGAATCCTCGGTTTCTATATAAACACATGTATAGGGGAACTAGATTTTTCACAAAACAAACTCAATCACTTCTCCATAAGATTGTTGGGAAAATTATCCAATATCGATGAGATGAAGATGGTATTAGACAACTAGAAAATTTAAGAAGAAGACTCTTAATATTTAGGAAAGGGTTTACTACAAAGATTTTGTTTTTGGAAACTCTCTCTTACAAATATTTTCTCTCTTTGTTTTTCTTGATTCTTGGATTAAGGCTTGATTATGATTTGATTAGTTTTGGGCTTAAGGAGGGAAATCCAACAAATCTCCCCCTTCCCGATTTAGCCCGAAAC
>NC_027751.1:46539299-46540653 GCF_000695525.1 Brassica oleracea var. oleracea | reverse complement strand
TATTATATAAAAAGTATCAGGATAGAGTGTTTTGGTTCATCAAATTTATAAAAGTGGTGTGTTGCCATTTAAATTACATATTTATAAGATAAACTTGTTCATGACTCGAACAAGTACTGAATAATAAGTGAGCACTTGATCTATATATTGGACCAAAAAAAACAGTTTTATTAGATCATTTAAAATAAAAGTTCACTTGTCCAAGAAAATAAAAATAATAAAATGTGATTTTTTTTTACTAATATAAAAGTAAACAACTAAAAATATTGGTGAAAATCCAAAATCATTGCACTTGTTTAATAATCTTGAATATCTTATGGTATTCCTACATATGACTATAACTATTCAAGAAAAATGAATCTGGACAGCAGAAGAAATCTAACAAAACTCAAAACTATAAGATGATATGTTTAAAATATAACTTTCTATCTCTTCTCACTCATATACCATTAAGAGAGAAAAATTTTTATTTTGGTGAATCAGAGTTTTTCTTATTTTTAACCAGGCGTGTGATCAAGTGATTTGACGTATTATATGTGTAATTAGCAATTATTTTTACTCTTTTTAAAGCTGATAAATTGCATTATCATCAATTTGGACTACCATTCGATAGTACACTAAGACCATGATTAACCCGGTGTTCTTAGAGTGAAGTTCTTAGTGGAAGTTAAGAAACTGTTTCTTAACTTCTGCTAAGAACCCCATCCTAAGAACTCCGGGTTAATCATGCTCTAAGAATCTTCGCCCCACACCTAAATTAGAAAGTCATTCTTAACTTTAATCCAAACCGGTTATCTAAAATGAAACTGGTATTTATGAATAATTATTTTATAATAATAGAATTACTATTTTTTGAAAAATAATATATAGAATTACTTATAATCTCATATATCTCTAAACCATGATAGGACTTCGCTACTCAAAGAAAATAATGGAGGCAAGTCTGATAAAGAGAACAAGAAAAAGATAATCCGATGAAATATTTTAATATAATAAACTATACAAAAATAAGAAAAATGGGAATTTTTTTTATCACGTATGCAAACAAAAAATAAAATTAATATTGGTAGGGGTTATTGGTTGTTGTATTTTAATGGATTTGAAAATCCGAACTAAATCTAGTGTTATTGGTTCTATGATTTTCAAATCTGTATTAAAATCATGTGTTATTGGTTTAATGATTCATAAATTCTGTATCAAATCAAGTGTTATTCAATCGTACAGATTTACTAATATATTTGATTTTATAATGGATTTGAATGGATTTGTTTGGATTTTTTAGTTAAAAATACAAAACCTCAAATCCGGGGGAAAACCTCCGGATTTGCATATTTTACTTGGATTTATAAATACT
>NC_027751.1:46538328-46539199 GCF_000695525.1 Brassica oleracea var. oleracea | reverse complement strand
AAATCTAACAAAACTCAAAACTATAAGATGATATGTTTAAAATATAAATTTCTATCTCTTCTCACTCATATACCAATCAGAGGGAAAAAAATTTATTTTGGTGAATCGGAGTTTTTCTGATTTTTAACCAGGTGTGTGATCATGTCATTTGACGTATTATTTGTATAATTAGCAATTATTTTTACTCTTTTTAAAGCTGATAAATTGCATTATCATCAATTTGGACTACCATTCGATAATACACTAAGACCATGATTAACCCGGGGTTCTTATAGTGAAGTTCTTAGCGGAAGTTAAGAAACAGTTTCTTAACTTCCGCTAAGAACCTCATCCTAAGAACTCCATGTTAATCATGCTCTAAGAATCCTCGCCCCACACCCAAATTAGAAAGTTATTCTGAACTTTAATCCAAACCGGTTATCTAAAATGAAACTTGTATTTATGAAAATAATATATAGAATTACTTATAATCTCAGATATCTCTAAACCATGATATGGACTTCGCTACTCAAAGAAAATACTGGAGGCAAGTCGGATAAAAAGAACAAGAAAAATATAATCCGATGAAATTTTATAATATAATAAACTATACAAAAACTAAGAAAAATGAGAATTTTTTTTATCACGTATGCAAACAAAAAATGAAATTTATATTGAAGACGGTCGTTGTTTATCTGTTTCCTTTATACAGAAAAGAGAAGAAAGTACAGAAACTAAACATCATTAAAAATATCCAAATATATATTCAACAATTTCCCTTTTTATTGAGATTGTGTATAGTTGATTATCTTAATTTTTCCTTATCTTGGAATCCTCGGTTTCTATATAAACACATGTATAGGGGAACTAGATTTTTCACAAAACAAACTCA
>NC_027751.1:46511205-46536865 GCF_000695525.1 Brassica oleracea var. oleracea | reverse complement strand
GATCAATAGCAAACTTTTCTTCACTTCTCTTATTATTACTGTGGCACTTATTGGGGTTGGAGTAGGAGGAACGGTTCACAAAGTCGGCGACTCGAGCGGATGGACCATGATGGGTGTGGATTACCAAGCTTGGGCTTCTTCAAGAACTTTTCAAGTAGGAGACTCACTGGTCTTCGAATACAACAACGAGTTCCACGACGTCACTGAAGTCATTCCCCATGATTTCGAGCTATGCTACTCGTCTAATCCGTTAGCGAGGTACCAAACTGGATCAGACACGGTAACTCTAACCAAACCTGGATTTCAAAACTTCATATGCGGAGTTCCTGGTCACTGCGACATAGGACAAAAGCTTCACATCCTCGTCTTTCCGGCCTCGTTGGGTCCAGTGGCTGCTCCAGTTCCGGGACCAGTCAGATCACCAAGCTCTTATATGTCTCCTTCACCAACCAATGCTCCACAATATCAGATGGGACCATCACCTATTTGAAGCACTGTTTCTTTTTCAGCTTGTTGGCTTTGATCTTTTGTTATAGCAATCTTGATGATACCTTTAATTTATTGTAATGAATTTGGTTTGCTTTCTTGTAACTCCTTTTCTTCCAACCGATTTGTTCATACAGCTCGATCTTTTAAAAAGAACATAAGAGTTACGTATGAATCACCATATATTACAAGGTAGCGCTTTCGTTTTTTTCAAATATTGTTAAAGAAAAGAAAACCTAAGAAATACTATTATACAAAAAGTATCAGGATAAAGTGTTTTGGTTCATCAAATTTATGAAAGTGGTGTGTTGTCATTTAAATTACATATTTATACGATAAACTTATTCATGACTCGAATAAGTACGGAATAATAAGTGAGCACTTGATCTATATATTGGACCCAAAAAACTGTTTTATTAGATCATTTAAAATAAAAGTGCACTTGTGCAAGAAAATAAAAATAATAAAATGTGATTTCCTTTTTTTTTACTAATATAAAAGTAAACAATCTTGAATATCTTATGGTATTTCTCCCTGTTCTAAAACTCGGCCGCCCAGCTGATTTAGCAGACGAGAAATCGCTATAGGTTGAGTAACCATGGCGAATTGGAAATATGCGCTCAGAAAATCAGGTTTAGAAAGAAAAAAACAACAATTTTTACTTATTTGAACCTGTAGATCTAGTAATCTACTTTATGTTTGTGAAGTTTTGGCAAAAACAACACAAACAAAGAAAATTGCTATAAAACTCGTCAAAATCTTATAGCGGTCGCGTTTTTAGAGTTGCAGAACCAGAAACCTAAGAGGAAGATCATACGTAAATGACGGTTTTATCCTTCATTAAAAAAAACTTAAAAAATCACTTAAAATGCACTCATTGGTACTCGAAGTCAGATTGCTTAGTTAAGGTAAAGATACTTTACCACTCCACCTCACTATCATTACATGTTAAAACTATATGATATATAACCTAAAACAAATCGCCGAATAATTACCGATTAATCCAACTGAATGCGTAGCGCCTACCGAGTTTCCGAACAGGAGTATTTCTACATATAATTACTATTACTATTCAAGAAAAATGAATTTGGACAACAGAAGAAATCTAACAAAACTCAAAACTATAAGATGACATGTTAAAAATATAACTTTCTATCTCTTCTCACTCTTATACCATTCAGAGAGAGAAATTTTCATTTTGGTGAAACAGAGTTCTTCTGATTTTTAACCAGGTGTGTGATCATGTGATTTGACGTATTATTTGTGTAATTAGCAATTATTTTTACTCTTTTTAAAGCTGATGAATTGCATTATTATCAAATTAGACTACCATTCGATAGTACACTAAGAATCCTCGCCCCACACCCAAATTAGAAAGTCATTCTGAACTTTAATCCAAACCGATTATCTAAAATGAGACTTGTATTTATGATTAATTATTTTATAATAATAGAATTACTATTTTTTGAGAAATAATATATAGAATTGCTTATAATCTCAAATATCTCTAAACCATGATATGGACTTCGCTACTCAAAGAAAATACTGGAGGCAAGTCAGATAAAGAAAACAAGAAAAAGATAATCCGATGAAAAATTTTAATATAATAAACTATACAAAAACTAAGAAAATGGGAATTTTTTTATCACATAAACAAACAAAAAAATGAAATTTATATTGAAGACGGTCATTGTTTATCTGTTACGTTTATACAGAAAAGGAAAGAAAGTACAAAAACTAAACATCATTAAAAATATCCAAATATTCAACAATTTCCCTTTTTTATTGAGATTGTGTATAGTTGATTATCTTAATTTTTCCTTATCTTGGAATCCTCGGTTTCTATAGACTTATTCTTGGGTCACCCCCTAGATGAACCTACAGGTTCACCAACCAATAGTATTGTGTTATTTCATATTCGATATCTTTTAAAAAAGGAAACAAAATATTGTCAAATTATATTATTTTTTGAAAATTAAAAGGTAAAAATAAATAAATAAAAAATAGTAGTAATTACAAAAAAAAATGTTTTTAACGTCGTCAGCAAAACATTAAACCCTAAATCCTAATCCCTAAATCCTAAATCCTAAACCCTAAACCCTAAACTTTAGAATAAATCTTAAACTCTAGAATAAATCTTAAACTCTAAATCAAAATCACTAAACACTAAAACACTCAAGGGTTTAGGATTTAGGGTTTAGAGTTTTAGGGTTTGTTATTATTTAGATTTTAGGATTTATCCAAGCGTTTAGGGTTTACCCAAAGGTTTAGAGTTTATCCAAGGGTTTAGGGTTTACCCAAGGGTTTAGGTTTACCCAAGGGTTTAGGGTTTAGGATTTAGGGTTTAGGGATTAGGATTTAGGGTTTAGTGTTTTGCTGACGACGTTAAAATTTTTTTTTTTTAATTCTTTTTTCTGTTTTTTTTTTACTTTTTTATTTTAAAAATATAATATAACTTGAAAATATTTTGTTTTTTTTTTTAAAAAATATCGATTTGAAATAATGAAATTCTATTGGCTGGTGAACCTAGGTTCACCCTAGGGGTGAAGAATAACTCGTTTCTATATAAACACATGTATAGGGGAACTAGATTTTTCACAAAACAAACTCAATCACTTCTCCATAAGATATCTACCAAACTTTTCTCTCGACTCTAAAAATCAAGAACCAAACAACGATCAATTATGGCTTGGATCAATAGCAAACTTTTCTTCACTTCTCTTATGATTCTTGTGGCACTTATTGGGGTTGGAGTAGGAGGAACGGTTCACAAAGTCGGCGACTCGAGCGGATGGACCATGATGGGTGTGGATTACCAAGCTTGGGCTTCTTCAAGAACTTTTCAAGTAGGAGACTCACTGGTCTTCGAATACAACAACGAGTTCCACGACGTCACTGAAGTCACTCCCCATGATTTCTAGCTATGCTACTCGTCTAATCCGTTAGCGAGGTACCAAACTGGATCAGACACGGTAACTCTAACCAAACCAGGATTTCAACACTTCATATGCGGAGTTCTTGGTCACTGCGACATAGGACAAAAGCTTGGCATCCTCGTCTTCCCGGCCTCGTTGGGTCCAGTGGCTGCTCCAGTTCCAGGACCAGACAGATCACCAAGCTCTTCTATGTCTCCTTCACCTTCTCCCTTGGCTACTTCACCAACCAATGCTCCACAATATCAGATGGGACCATCACCTCTTTGAAGCACTGTTTCTTTTTCAGCTTGTTGGCTTTGATCTTTTGTTATAGCAATCTTGTTGATACCTTTTATTGCAATGAATTTGGTTTGCTTTCTTGTAATTCCCTTTCTTCCAGCCGATTTGTTAATACAACTTGATTTTTTAAATGAATATATATAAGAGTTTCGTATGAATCATCATATATTACAAGGTATAGCGCTTTTGTTTTTTTTTTCAAATTTTGTTAAAGAAAAGAAAACCTAAGAAATACTTTTATATAAAAAGTATCAGGATAGAGTGTTTTGGTTCATCAAATTTATAAAAGTGGTGTGTTGTCATTTAAATTACATATTTATACGATAAACTTATTCATGACTCGAACAAGTACGGAATAATAAGTGAGCACTTGATCTATATATTGGACCAAAAAAAACAGTTTTATTAGATCATTTAAAATAAAAGTGCACTTGTCCAAAAAAATAAAAATAATAAAATGTGATTTCCTTTTTTTTTACTAATATAAAAGTAAACAACTAAAATATTGGTGAAAATCCAAAATCATTGCACTTGTTTAATAATCTTTAATATCTTATGGTATTCCTACATATAACTATTACTATTCAAGAAAAATGAATCTGGACAGCAGAAGAAATCTAACAAAACTCAAAACTATAAGATGATATGTTTAAAATATAACTTTCTATCTCTTCTCACTCATATACCATTCAGAGAGATAAATTTTTATTTTGGTGAATCGGAGTTTTTCTGATTTTTAACCAGGTGTGTGATCATGTGATTTGACGTATTATTTGTGTAATTAACAATTATTTTTACTCTTTTTAAAGCTGATGAATTGCATTATTATCAATTTGGGCTACCATTCGATAGTACACTAAGACCATGATTAACCCGGGGTTCTTAGAGTGGAATTCTTAGCGGAAGTTAAGAAAAACCTCATCATAAGAACCCCGGGTTAATCATGTTCTAAGAATCCTCGCCCCACACCCAAATTAGAAAGTCATTCTGAACTTTAATCCAAACCGGTTATCTAAAATGAAACTGATATTTATGAATAATTATTTTATAATAATAGAATTACTATTTTTAGAAAAATAATATTTAGAATTACTTATAATCTCAGATATCTCTAAAACATGATATGGATTTTCGCTACTCAAAGAAAATATTGGAGGCAAGTCGGATAAGGAGAACAAGAAAAGATAATCCGATGAAATTTTTTAATATAATAAACTATACAAAAACTAAGAAAAATGGGATTTTTTTTTTATCACGTATGCAAACAAAAAATGAAATTTATATTGAAGACGGTCGTTGTTTATCTCTTTCCTTTATACAGAAAAGGGAAGAAAGTACAAAAACTAAACATCATTAAAAATATCCAAATATATATTCAACAATTTCCCTTTTTATTGAGATTGAGTATAGTTGATTATCTTAATTTTTCCTTATCTTGGAATCCTCGGTTTCTATATAAACACATGTATAGGGGAACTAGATTTTTCACAAAACAAACTCATCACTTCTCCATAAGATATCTACCAAACTTTTCTCTCGACTCTAAAAATCGAACCAAACAACGATCAATGATGCCTTGGATCAATAGCAAACTTTTCTTCACTTCTCTTATTATTATTGTGGCACTTATTGGGGTTGGAGTAGGAGGAACGGTTCACAAAGTCGGCGACTCGAGCGGATGGACCATGATGGGTGTGGATTACCAAGCTTGGGCTTCTTCAAGAACTTTTCAAGTAGGAGACTCACTGGTCTTCGAATACAACAACGAGTTGCACGACGTCACTGAAGTCACTACCCATGATTTCGAGCTATGCTACTCGTCTAATCCGTTTGCGAGGTACCAAACTGGATCAGACACGGTAACTCTAACCAAACCTGGATTTCAAGTTCTTGGTCACTGCGACATAGGACAAAAGCTTGGCATCCTCGTCTTCCCGGCCTCGTTGGGTCCAGTGGCTGCTCCAGTTCCGGGACCAGTCAGATCACCAAGCTCTTCTATGTCTCCTTCACCTTCTCCCTTGGCTACTTCACCAACCAATGCTCCACAATATCAGATGGGACCATCACCTCTTTGAAGCACTGTTTCTTTTTCAGCTTGTTGGCTTTGATCTTTTGTTATAGCAATCTTTTTGATACCTTTTATTGTTTTGATTTTCATCAGTGTAATGAATTAGGTCTAGCTTCCTTGTAATTCTCTTTCTTCCAGCCGATTTGTGAATACAATTCGATTTTTTGTAAAGAATATAAGAGTTACGTGTGAATAAAGTAGCACTTCTTTTCTTCAAATATTGTAAAAAAAAAAACCTAAGACAACTATTATATGAAAAGTATCAGGATAAAGCGTTTTAGGTCATCAAATTTATAAATTGTTGCGCGGTCATTTAAATTACGTATTTATTTATTTATAAGATAAACTAATTCATGATTCGAACAAGTACGGAGTAATAAGCAAGCACTTGATTTATTGAACCGAACTAAAAACAGTTTTATTTGATCAGTTAAAATAAAAGTGTGGTTTTTTATAACTACTATAAAGTTAAAAGTCTTGTTCAAAATCCAAATCATTTTGCACATGTGTTAATAATCTTGAATATCTTATGGTATTCCTACGTATAACTACTCATATTCAAGAAAAACTGAAATTGATCGCAGAAGAAATCTAACAAAATTGAAAACTATAAGATGGCATGTTTTTGATCCAAAAAAAAAAAAAAAAGATGGCATGTTTTGTGTGATTGATACGTTATTCACTTTGATCAATAGTGGAATGGAATTATCCATCCCCAGTTGCGTGCCACGTGTTGAGTTGAAAAGCAAACGTTTCTGAGAAAAACAATTGTCAACGCAATCTCTCTGGGCCCGATAAAGAAGGAACCAGATGGGTGGGTTAAAACCCGAACCCTGAGTTTCCTGTAATAAAAGTTTTGATTTTTTTTGCTTGCTTCATCGCTAAAACTTACTCAAAACTCTAATCTTTCACGCACAAAAAAACTCTGAATTGATTTGAGAAACCAGGATTGGGTCTGATACCTTGTACGTTGCTTTGAGGTTAATGATCCATCCATCTCTCTCTCTCTTACCTTTCTCCAAAATACTATTCTTTTGTTTTCAATTTCTGATTGATTGATTGCACAAGTGGGTTTTAGGGTTCTTCTTCTTCTTACTGATCACGTCTTCTCTCTCCCTCCCCTCCCACCCGTCGCGAATTTCACAAAAGTTTGCTTCTCTCAGCTCAGATTGTTCTAGAGAGCTTAAATTCATAAACACTTCAATTTCAATTTTTTGTTTGTTTGTTTGTGAATTGTAGAACTAGTTTTGATCTTAAGAAGTATAAGCTGTTACTTTAATGATCTAGAAACTTAGTTTTTTTTTTGGTCACATGATCCTTGATTTCTTCCTTGCTAACTTTGTTGTTTGACAAGTTTTGAACTTTTCTAGTTCTGGGTTTATTAAAAAGACATGGTTTTTGTTTTAGTTCTTACAGCTATAGAAAGATGTGGATACAGAGCAATAGCTTGTTTCTGCAGTTACAATTATATTTTTGGTTAACAAGAAAGAAACCTTCTAAAAAATGTCTCTTAGGATCATTAGTGGAAACACCTGTGCTACAAGTTGCATTTACCCATCTTCTCTTGCATAATCTCTGCTGATATCTTGTCTCAAAGCTATTGTCTTTTTCTTTCTTAAGTTGATATGTAGCTGGTTCTGTTCTCTTGCAATCCTGTTTCTCTATAATGTTTTTTCTATGCTTTTCATTGATCTCTCTGAATTTGAACTCTTTCCCCGTGACAGGACGCACACAAGAACGTTCTTGAATCGGGGGATTACAATGGATTTTAAAGGTATAGCATGGGTAGGAAGTGTCTACCAGAAGTTCGAAGCAATGTGCTTAGAGGTTGAAGAAATCATCGTCCAGGTTAATCCTTTAACCACTTGTATATAACTGCTCACCATGTCAGTTTCTAACTTTTCGGTTTGCTTCTTTATGTTTTTTTTAGGACACAGCTAAGTACGTTGGGAACTCTGTGAAGAGATTCTGTTCCGATGTGGTTCAAGATCTGCGTCCCAACGACTCTGTAGGAAAAGAATCACCCGTCTCTACGTTACATGAATACGCTCCTGTTTGCTCTTCCTTCAAAAAGAAAAGAGAAGAACAAGATGTAACCGAGGGGAAGAAGGATGGATTTGCAATGGAGCTCCGTGGTCTTGACGCAGATGATTACGATATTTGTACTTCTCCAAGCCAGTCTAGTTGCGGAGGTCCGTATAGAAGGACAAGACTCGGTCGCAAACAAGGGTTTAAGAAAGAAGTCACCAGGCCTTGCATACAGAAAGACTCAACTAGTTTATCAATGGTTCATAGAACTCGTGTTAGAAACGATGTTGGAACTGTAAAGTCAAGTGATCCTCCTCCTCCTCCTCCAGGTGAAGTGGCAAGACTCGTCTCTAAAGAGGAGTGTTATAGAAGCGACAATCAGCACGGTCTAACAATGGTTAGTTCTGTTAGAAGTCAAGATGCAGAGATTAGAACCAAAGATGAACACAGTCTTGCAGTGGCTGACTCTGTTAGGTGTAAAGATTCAGTGATTCAACCATGTGTTGCCATAAGCTTACCTTCAGGATCTGATGGTAAAACTAGTTCGAGTTCTGTCTCTGAGCAGAAGTCAGAGATTCTTCAACAGCTTAGTGGAAGATCAGTTGAAGAAAGCTGTATCATTGTGGACAGAGACGAGTTGCATTGTGTTTTTCCTGACAAGGAGGAGAATGACAAACGCAAACCTTACAAGGTTCTTCTCTCTTTCTCTCTTCGTTTCACGTTTGCATTCATTATTAACTTCTAATAAACTGATTTCTACAGAAGATCAGAGACGCTATATCTTCAAGAATGAAGCAAAACAGAGAACAAGAATACAAGCAACTTGCTCGTCAATGGTACACAGAAGATGTGCAAAATGGTAGAGAATGTGGCGAGAATCTGAAACAGATTGAGGAAGATCGATCATCACAAGAATCTGAATGGGAGCTTCTGTGAAGTGTCAATGGTTTACACTTGTAATACAAGTAACTAAACACTTTCTTTGTATATAAAGAATGTATAAGCTCAACATAGAAGCAGCCTTTAAAGGCTTCCTCTTGTTACATACTAATGAGTAATGATTGAATAAGGCTCTCATCTTCATCGAAGTCATGATCTCGTGTACATGTGTAGTCTTTCCCGTAGTGGTTGGGTAATAATTGCCTTCTTGTTTTCCATTATGTTCCATAAGGACCACTCCACTTCTTTTCCTTTTTTTCATGGTGAATTTTTTCCTATTATATATTTATAATTTAAATAAGTTTGGGACAATCTCAACCGTATACTCAACAAGAAACTAGAGTCATTTTCTCAACAATTTTCTAAGAGTTCAGACTCTGGCAAGACCCTAAAAAAGTAAGGTGGTCGGATCTTAATCGCCTTGATCTATGAATCCGAATCCGAAAGGTGTCTACTAACTAATTTCCATGAGAAACCTTAAATCTACGAGAGATCCAATGCTAATTATGTTAAGAGCAAGAAAAACACCATATAAATTGATAAAAAAATCTAAACTTTACAACATTAAACAAAGTCTGGAGAGAAAATGAGATAATTTAGGTTTTTAGCCTCTAGGAAACTCTAACATCAAACCGGATCAATCCAGATCAAACCAGATAACCAAGTCAAAGCTGATTTAAAACGCCAATCGCAATTTTTCCAAACGCTATCGTAGTTTTGAAGTCGCAAACACCAAACACTTGTCACAAAATTGCGTTTGCGAACGCGTTTGCGACTTGCGTTTGGTCTCCTTCATCACACCGCTGTCAAGCTTCACCCTGAAAGAATATGCTCAACGATATGTTCCTATATTCTAGGATCTCGATACTTGACCATATCCCTTGTATAGAGGAACCGTAGAACAAACTTGTGTATATATTGATTGTATCGTGTTTATGATTGATCAAGGGAAATACATACAATTTCATGGTATCAGAGCTAAAGCTCTTGAGACCCTAATCTTCTTCTCTTCCCTTTCTTTCTAAATTTCTTTCTACCATCCCTCTCTTCTAAAGTTCTCTGTCAATGGCCGCACCAAATCCCGTTGATTTCGACCGTGCCTTTGGCGTAACGAACATTAAAACCCATATCCCTATCAACCTCGACTTTGAAGATCACAACTATGACGCCTGGCGTGAGTTGTTTCTCACTCACTGTCTCGCATTTGACGTGATCGGTCACATCGAAGGCACCTCTCTCCCTACAAATGATGATGACATGCCGTGGAAGAAGAAGGACGGCTTGGTCAAGCTATGGTTATACGAAACCTTGACTCAACCATTGTTCCGCAGCACGTTTCAAACTGGTGGCTCCGCTCGCGACATCTGGCTCCGCGTTGAGAACCAATTCAGGAACAATAAGGAAGCTCGAGCAATCCAACTCGACCATGACTTGCGCACCACGGAAATTGGAGACCGTACGGTGCAAGAGTATTGTCAAACCCTAAAATCCATATCAGATCTCTTGGCCAATCTCGACGCCCCAGTACCTGACAGAACACTCGTGATGTATCTTCTGAATGGCTTGAACGAGAAATTTGATAACATCCTCAATGTCATCAAACACAAGGAACCCTTTCCTACGTTTGACTCAGCGAAACAGATGCTTCTCAACGAGGAAACACGACTCAAGAAAGCTACTAAGGCGCCAGCGACTGCAGACAGCGCTTCCTCATCGACAGTTCTCACGGTCTCAACAGAAAAACAACCTCAACGCTTCAACAATGGGAACATGAAGCAAAACAATCGAGGCCGTGGTCGTGGACGCAACAACCAGCAACGCTCTTGGAACAACAACTGGCAAAACAGCAATTGGAATCCGCATTACTCAGTACCGTTCTATCAACCGCCAATGATGCAGTGGCCTGGATTCCCTACTCCATGGATTCAGCAAGCAAACAGAGGCATTCTCGGCCCTGCTCCTCAACGTCAACAACAGCAACAACAAGCTCTAGTTGCTGACCCACAATACCAACCGACAACCAATTTTGCTCAAGCTTTCAATACCTTGACTATTGCTGATCCAGGCGCTGCAGACTGGTATATGGACTCTGGTGCTACAGCTCACTTAGCATCGTCATCAGGTACACTAAATTATGTTCTTAAAAATAGCACCGGAATGTCAGTCAAAGTCGGAAACGGTTCTCATATTCCCATTACTTCATCAGGCTCAACTTCTTTAGCTTCATATTCTCGTCCTCTTTCATTGAAAAATGTTCTTGTTGCTCCTAATATCATCAAGAATCTTATCTATGTTCGTCGATTTACTAATGATAATTGGTGCTCGGTTGAATTTGACCCGTTTGGTTTTTCTGTAAAGGATCTCAGCACCAAGCGGATACTGCTCCGCAGTGACAGTTCAGGGGATCTTTACTCTGTTCCTCAACAACTCAATAAACTGGCGAACACTCCTCACGCTTACCTTGCTGCTGCTCCTTCTCTCTGGCATAAACGCCTTGGCCATGTCAACAATGGCTCATTGCGTTCTTTAATTTCTTCTAATTCCATCTCTTGTAATAAAGGACAACTTCCACTTGTATGTGAAGCATGTCAATTGGGTAAACACTTAAAACAGCCTTTCTTTGATTCAAATAAAATTGTTTCTGCTCCTTTTGAGCTGGTGCATTCCGACATTTGGACTTCGCCAATCACAAGTAACAGTGGCATTCGTTATTATGTCCTCTTTCTCGATCATTTCTCTCATTTTCTATGGGTTTATCCCCTACGAAAGAAATCTGAAGTTTTTTCAAAGTTCACTGACTTCTGTGCTTTTGTGAAAATGCAGTTCAAATCCTCTATCCAATCGTTTCAATGCGATAATGGTGGCGAGTATAACAATACCAACTTCCTAAACTTCTTTTCATCAAACAGTATTGTTGTTCGGTTCTCGTGTCCTCATACTTCTCAACAGAACGGACGTTCCGAGAGAATGATACGAACCATAAATAACACTCTCCGAACACTTCTTTTCCAAGCTCGCCTACCACCTTCTTACTGGGTGGAAGCACTACACACTGCTGTTCACTTACTCAATATACTACCCTCAGCTTCCATTCAAAACCGTGTTCCATACACAACCCTTTACCAGAGAGAACCCTCTTATCATCACCTAAAAACCTTTGGCTGCTTATGCTCCCCCAACCTGAATCATTCATTTCTCCATAAACTAGCCCCTCGATCCACACCCTGCGTGTTTCTTGGCTATCCATCAAGCCACAAGGGCTACAGATGCCTAGACCTACAGACCAGAAAAATCATTATTTCTCGTCATGTGGTCTTTGATGAATCAATCTTTCCTTTGGCTCAAACTCATTCCATCTCACTTCCAAAGTCTTATGATTTCTTGGACGACACGTCTGAGGTATCCTCAACATTCAAAAATATCCTAATTCAGCCATCTCCTCCTCCATTACAGTCTGTTCCACCACCCCTTCACACGACTGTTCAACCTATTTCAGCTCCTATTACACGTCATCCAATGACTACTAGGAGCAGAGATGGAACTCGAAAACAGCGAACTATCATCAACCTCCACACTTCAACCATTTCTACTCTCCCAAAAAGCCACCTAACAGCTTTAAAAGATCCAAACTGGAATCCCTCAATGACTGATGAGTACGGTGCTCTGGTTAAGAATAAGACATTGAGTCTGGTTACACGTCCACCTAATGCTAACATTGTGCGCTCCATGTGGTTATATAAGCATAAGCTTGGTGCAGATGGAACGGTTACACGCCACAAATCGCGCTTAGTGGCGAACGGCAAGTCACAAGAGCAGGGCCTGGATTACGATGAAACGTTCAGCCCCGTTGTGAAGCCAGTAACCATCCGTTCTGTACTCCACCTAGCTCTGCAACGCAACTGGGAGGTCCATCACCTTGACGTCAAAAACGCTTTCTTGCATGGGACGTTAGATGAGACCGTTTATATGCATCAGCCGCCAGGTATGGCCGACAAGTCGAAGCCAAATCATGTATGGAAGTTGGAGAAAGCCCTTTACGGTCTCAAGCAGGCACCAAGGGCCTGGAATGGTCGTTTCTCTTCGTATGTAGAACGGCTGGGTTTTACAAAAAGCTCCAGCGATAATTCTCTTTTCATCTACAGCAAAGGGAAAGACATTGCCTATCTCCTCCTTTATGTCGACGACATACTGTTAAAAGCATCGTCTCCGGCTCTGCGTCAACATATAACAACCTTACTGAAGAAAGAATTTGAGATGTCCGACGACGGGAAACTTAAATACTTTCTTGGCATAAAGGTTGACTACAATGGCGATGGCATGCTCCTATCACAGACAGCTTACGCGAAAGACATTCTACTTCGTGCCTCGATGCAAGAATGCAACCCTGTAAGTACTCCAGTCGATCTCAAATCAAAGCTATCTCAAGACAGTGGCGACAAAGTTGATGATCCAACACTCTATCGGAGTCTCGCCGGCGCACTCCAATACCTCACTCTAACACGTCCAGACATCCAGTACGCTGTGCAACAACTCTGTCTCTTCATGCATGACCCACGGGCCTCTCACCTCAATGCCTTGAAACGGGTATTACGCTACCTAAAAGGCACCATTACAGACGGCTTACAGCTCTACAAATCCAGCACAACCACCCTCACAGCCTACACGGATGCAGATTGGGCTGGGTGTCCCGACACTCGACGTTCCACCTCCGGTTACTGCGTTTTCTTGGGCAGCAACCTAATATCTTGGTCATCAAAACGACAAGACACAGTTTCACAATCCAGTGCCGAAGCTGAATACAAAGGAGTTGCAAATGTCGTAGCTGAAACCTGCTGGATAAGGAACCTTCTTCTCGAACTCAAATGTCCTATTTCCACAGCCACATTGGTGTATTGCGACAACATAAGCGCAGTTTACCTCTCCACCAACCCGGTAAAGCACCAACGAACAAAACATGTAGAAATAGATATACATTTTGTTCGTGAGAAGGTCGCAATGGGTCAGGTCCGAGTTCTACATGTTCCATCCTCTTCTCAGTTCGCGGATATCTTCACTAAAGGTCTTTCAACGTCTCTCTTCAACGAATTCAAAACCAGTCTTTCCGTTAGAAGGCCCAACGATAAGACTGAGGGAGGGTGAAAAAATATGCTCAACGATATGTTCCTATATTCTAGGATCTCGATACTTGACCATATCCCTTGTATAGAGGAACCGTAGAACAACCTTGTGTATATATTGATTGTATCGTGTTTATGATTGATCAAGGGAAATACATACAATTTCACACCCACTGGCTCGTCTTCTTCGCCGCGGTCTACATTCATCCGCGTCCGTCTTCCGCGGTTCTCCCTGGAGCTCTCTGCCACGAATCCGCGGTCAAGATCAGCCCGCGTCTGTGGTCCGCGTCGGCTTTTTCCCAAGCTCGAGTCTCTGCCATGTTTCCGCGGTCGCAACCAACCCGCTGTGTGAGTCCGCGGCGTATCTCCTCTCCACCGCAGCCAAGTTCAGCCCGTGTCGTCAACCAGTCGTGCTCTGCTCCTCCGTCTCGGACGCCGTCGACGTCAGCCAAGCTTCGTCTTCCTCGTGGTCATCTCCGCCGCAATCAAATCTCCAAGCCACCGTGAAGAACCGTCCAAGTCGTCTGCAACTGGCCGGTACTCAGTTCTCGTCGAATCAAGCCTCGCCGTCAGGATTCAGATCCGGCGAAGAGAAGCTCGTGAGCTCCGATGGCTATTTTTGATCTTCTTGCAAGCTTGGTCCTTTAACTTTTGGTTCTTCACAATTAGACCCCAAACTCTTAAATTGCCACAAAAGACCTCTCGAATTGACCCTGAATCTTTCAATGGTGCAGTTTAATCCAATGTAATATCAGAATGGTCCCTCGTCTTCTGATCGTTTCTCAAATCGTCCCCAAACTTTGCAGATTGAAATTATAACCTTCCAATGTCGCCCAAAACTTCCAATTGAACACTCAAAACCCAAATGCACATATATGAACAAATACATGCAATGTAGACTCCTAAATGCAATCTAAAGTGATTAAAATGAACTAAATGAGATGCTAAATATCATTAAATACACTATATATCACTTACAAAATGATTTCATCTTAATTTTAAATTATTTATATGAGTTTATAAAACATTTATAAAAATAAAAATTCTCCTATATATTAAACGAGAATTCAATTAAGTGATTTTTGCTTACATGTCGATCATTTGGGAAGTCTTAAGAAAATTGTTATGATTTGCTTGGTCGATAAATTTTAATTTTATTTATTTTAGTTTACATTTAAATTTTTTTAAAAAAATTTAGAACCAATTAATATCACTTGCCAAATAATCTAAATTATTTTACAAATAATGATTTATGGAACTAATTGTTGAAATTATATAAAGAATCATAACGTTTGATAACTTGTTTTTTATATTTATAAACTAAATAATACTCCCTCCGTTTCAATATAGATGATGTTTTGGAAGGAGTATTTTGTTTCAATTTACTTGAAGTTTTGAGGTTTTAAGGTTAACTTTAATTTTATTGGAAACTGTTCAACCAATTAAATTTTACAGTCTTTTTTATAATTGGTTAACTGATTTTAAAATTCTATTTTAAATTTTTTTTCTTTCTAAAATTTAATTTTCTTAATCTTTATGCACTAAGTCAAAACATCAAGTATTATGAAACAGAGGGAGTATAGTGAAAGAAACTTTTTATAATTTTTAATTATTTTAATTAGATCTAAAATAAAATATAAGTCTAAAAGTAATTATTATCACTTGCCAAATAACCTAAATGATATTATAAATAATAATTAATGGTAGCTAATTTTTAAGTTATAGAAAGTGTAATAATTTTTGATCAATTCTTTTTATATTTATATACTACATAAAGTAATGAATATAAAACAATTTATAGAAATCGATATAATGATTTCATATTCATACAAAAATATAGTCGTATCTATAATACTAACTAATCTCTTATAATGTCCGTATATTCTTTATAAATAATTAGGCTTTGAAGATTGGACATATTATGTTTAACGGAACATGCGAGAACTTTGATTTAAAAAATGTTTTGCATTTAAGTCAAATAATATATTGAATAAGGTAATGTTATGATTGAAACAACTAATGTTATGACTTAATAGAATTCTAAGATGGTTTTTTTAGTTTATTGATTGTATGTTTTGTATTACTATTTTGAGAGGGAAATAAATATTTGGCAAAAAATATGTTAAATTTAGGAAAATATTAGCAAAAATTTAATAAAAAGAAAGAAATGATAATGAGAAAAATAAGAAGAGGCCGAAGAAGATGCATAATATGTGTTGGTGAAGTTAATGTGATAATTACATATATAATTTCACAACCATTTGTTATTACTAAATATTCATTAGTTATTTTTGCATCAAATTTATAGAAATTTTATGACTGATTTTCAAACTATTTGAAGTTAAAAATTATATTTTTAATGTTTCAAACTATATGACATTGTATGCATAATATATATTTTTATACTTATACCCGCGAATTCGCGGGCAACCACCTAGTACTTTTATTTTAAAAAAATGAATGTCGAGTAGAAAACATAAATCTGGGAAACTGAAATGATTATTGATGTTTTCATTTTCTTTTTGGGTTTTGTCTTGCAGGATGAGTTACCGTATAACCACCTACAGCGATATGGAGATAATGGAAAATATTCTTAATCAAGACCAAAAGAATGTATGCTGGGCCATCAGTCTAACAAAACAGTTAGTTGCGCTTCTCAAACTCCGTGGAGCACTAGATATCGACGCACAACTGTCCATACAGTACCTTATAAACAAAGTAGGTGATCTCTCTATGGAATACAAAATCCAAGGCCATGCATGGGATGGGTCGATCTCATCGTTTGAAACAGCTGTACCATTCTTGCTGAGTGGAGGGTCCGTCTTGGAACATGTAGTTCCTCTGTGATTCGATCTACATAGTACCACTCCGGAAAATACGCTCGTTGGACAGCAAAGTTACAGAGCTGGAAGTATTATTGTCCACCATATGGAAGACTATGAAGGTATAGTTATTTTCTGAATCTTCTATATTAAAAAAAAATTAATACCTTTCTTTAAATTGTCAATTCCATATGCTCCCTCCGTTTCAGAATGATCCATGTTTTAGGAAAAAAATGTTTCTAAAAGATCCATATTTTACATTTTCAATGTATGTAATAATGGCAAATTGTAAACTTCAAAGACATTAATTGTATTTACCAAATTTTGATTGGTTAAAAATCGTAGGAAATAGCTAAACACGAAATTAATATGTTTATTGTCAAAATTTTACGTGTTTTCTTAATAAGTGTGAAAACTGTACATTATTTTGAAACAGATGGAGTATTTTTTAAAGATAATATTTTTTTTTTTCTAATTGTTATTTATTTTTTAATTGGTAGATGAAGCAGCTTTTGAGATAGATCTGATAAGATGCCTTGCCAGATCACCCGTAGCAGTGACCATAAAAGTTTACCACCCGTCTTTAGATAATCTTATTGGGAATCAAATCTACAGGCCATTACATTCTGAGCGTTATCAGGCAACCCCATTCCGACATGACATGTTGTTAGTTAAATCTGACATTGACGAATATGGAATTCCCTATTGGGAATCCAATGGGGAAGGTGGCTACATCCGAATAACAAAGAAAGTCACGGTATGGTTAGAGAGTTTGTAGAAATGAAGTTATTGGAAGAAGTGCCAGAAAGAAGAGAAATGGTGAATTTGTTGATGCTTCACACCCTCTTGACAAGAGAGCAAAGGTGTTTGGTTCTATTTGCTCTGTTCTGATGGTCTCTGATAATGTTATAGGGAGATCTGAGAGTATGTCTGGTGACCTACATGGAGTTCAGCCTGATCCTATTGTCCTATACTCTTGTCATGTACATGAAAATGACCCGTGTTATGTTTTGTTATTCCTAGCAAAGGGAGGAAACATCATTACTTGCTCTTCCCCCAATTCCTTGTATTTCTTATGTTTACTTGCTACTTCAGGTCTCAGTTCCAGCTGATGACATCCTGAAAAGCGTTGAATTTGATGTTTTGCGCATTCTACACAACAAATTGCATTCTCTTGTTTGAAGTTAAAGTTAAAGTAATAAAAGATGAAACTATAAGAAAAAGGGTGAAATTTATGGAAGTTTCATATGAAATGAATACAACAAGAATCATTTGGACATAACTGAACGAAGACACTAAAAATTAGTTGCACAGAAAGACCAGAGCAGAGTCAGATAAAAAGGAAGTCCAAAAATCTTTAACAACAGGCTTAAGTTAGAACCAGTCTTGTTTCGATGTTTGGGTTACTCTGTCCTAGGTACATTGAAAAATTTGTTTCTAATTGTTTCTTTGATTTCTAAGGTAAAAAATTCTCATGAATTCTTGTGTTTATTCTGTATGTAGCTCATATGATTGAGTTTGCTTGCGAGATCCACGACAGGGAAATCTCTCTCCCCCCTCTCAATAAGCTGTATCTTTGGTGTTTAATACTCTATTTGTTTCATAATAAGTGTCATTCTAACATTTTTTTGTTACACAAAAATGTTACTTTACAATTCCAATACAAATTATACTTACTTTCAGCTGAAAAATTAATTGCAAACTGCATTGATTTTATAAATAATTTTATTTATCTAAAATACTATTGATCGGACATATGTAATTAATAACAACTTACATATATTTCAGACACATTCTTAATATGTGTGAAAAATGTCAAAATGACACTTATTTAGAAACGGATGGAGTAATTAATAAATCGTGTGAGATTATACAATGCAACCTTGAGGCTTTCTTACTTATGTTTAATGTCAGAGCTCATTATGTATGTTTGATGAGCCGTTTGTGTGTGTCTGGATGATAAACGTACTCTTAATAATTATTATCTTTACTTTAATAATTAGCTCTCTACGAATTCGATCTGATTAAATAGACAGAAGCATTGAGACTCGCAATCAAAATATTTATAGTGTTGGGAATTAAAAAATCTGCAATGTTTTCATATCCACTTGGTACCTCCTTCAATACTACTAGACAGTGACTTCAAAACAAGAACTCAAAATTCATCAAACTTAGGACACTCGTGTATTATGAAACTAAGCCCTAAACTCTTTTTCAAGATTAGTTCAAATTATAACAAACAGCTGTTAATTCAATCTTCATTTACGCTGCCTTTGAAATGAAAAAGCACTGAACTTTCGCTTAACTATTCACACAAGATACATACTTGTTTTTTTTTTTTTTTTTTGATAATCCAGGGGTTCCCCACTTACGTGGATCATTCCCCTGGACCCGGTTAGGCAGCGGTCCACTTCATCAGGGAGGGCTTTATCTGGGCTGGGGACAAGACCCAATACCCAGTACCGCATTTGGTGACAGAATGGGCAGTTCGCCTCCGCCTTGCGTCGAACCTGTGAGCATGACAATTGGTCCACAGGATCCTTACCAAGTGAGCTACCTCATCCCGTCAAGATACATACTTGTTACAACAAAACTCATAGTGGTTTGATCAGAAAACATGTAAAGGCTCATTGGAGATCAAGAACTCTAAATGAATGGGTTTCCTTTTTTTTTTGTGCAGCGATGAATGGGTTTCCTTGTTCAAAAAAGAAGAAGGATGGGTTTCCTTTGTTATATAGAACGATCAAAATGGTATATAAAACTAAATAGAATCATTAATTTGATTTACTACAAAGAAGTAGATGAAAATAATAGTTTTAAGAATTCAAATAATATATACAACATCTCCAATTAATTTATTTCAAATTTTAATAAAATAAAGAATGTAATGTAAACTAAAAGCTGATAACTTAAAATATATCACTAAACTAAAATTATATATCTACTCTCAATATTTTCTGTCAAACAGAACACACTATTAAGTTAAAATAGTTTATTTTCAAGTTTTAAAAGATTAATTTTTTTGACTAGACCAAAAAAAAAACATGTTATATTCTTTACTTGATTAATATATACATGTTTTGGATCCAAACACTATTACAGTGCTATTTTAATGTAATAAAATGGTATACAAACTTTGTAATCAACACAAGATTTGAAAAAAGTTACAAAATGTAATACGAGACATAACAACAAAGAACAAAGTAAAGTTCATCAATCACAACGAAACATTTTACTGTATAGTCTTCTGATTTATAAGTCTTATTATTAGTAGACGACAAAAAAGTCTTATTATTAGTAGAACAGCTAGCCAAAATTGATGAAACAAATAATATATTTATTTATTTGCTACAAAAATATTTACAAAAATAAAGTATCTTAAAAATGAATGTAAAAAGGGCCGAACACACAGGTTAGTGATCCGTTTGAATCTATATCACGAGATAGATATGAAAAAAAAAAAGTGGGAATAACCAATGCATGGTCCAGCGCCGTCCCTAAATATTTTACTATATATTGTTTGAAAAGTTAATTTAGTTATTTTTACATATGTGTCATACTTATGAAAGCTTTCCAATTAATTTTTTACCTTGATTAGTTGATGATTTTTTTTTTTAATTTATTCAATTCAGCTCTAGATAAACTAAAAGAACCAATTTACATCAGTAACCAAAAAAAAGGCTTATCAATAATGGCTATCACAAATTTATATTTAAGAAAATCGTGTCACGAGTGCATGATTTTTCTCTATTTTAATGTTATCAATTATATCTAATTACCATTGTAACTTTTGGTAAGTTATAAAAAATTGGATAAAACTTTTTCAAATAATCTTACGAATAATAATTAAAGTCACTTTTGTGATTTTTGTTTATGCATCATTCATATGATAGCTTTCTAATTAATTGTTTTAAGTTGATTGGTTGATGCTTTTTATTTTCTTTTTATTTTCTATTTATTTAATTCAGTTATAAATAAAATAAATCAATAACCTAACCAAACAAATAATGCTTACCAATAATGCCTATCACAAATATGTATTTAAGGAAATTGTGTCATCAGTGTTTGGTTTTTTTCTGTTTTAATGTCATCAATTATATCTAATTAGCATTGTAACTTTTGGTAAGTTATAAAAAATTAGATAAAAAAATTAAATAATCTTACGATTAATAATTTACTTTAGAATAAGTGTTGAAATATAATTTATTCGTATAAGAGAGATTTAAAAACTTCCTTTGCATGTTATATATATATTAAAAAAATACAATTAGTGCTTAGTCTTTTTATTACTTATGTATTATATAAATAATAATATACAAAATTAAATATAATATAATTTACAGTAAAATTAACTCTAGATAAGAAACATATTTAAGCATTTTTATTAACAAATATTTTTTTTTGTAAAAAATATATTTTTAAATGCACCAACAAATATATAAAATCATTATTTGTGTTAATGACATGGAAACGAATTTTTTAAAGAATTTTATTAAACATTGTCTTTTAAATAACATATAAAATAATTTATTTGTTTGTAAAAACCATATTTGTTAATTGAAAAGGTAGGTTCTTTCCTTTGTATATATATATATATATATATATATAATCATTATTTACTGTAAAATCTGGTGAATTATTTCATACATTTTAAAGTAATTTTTTTAATAAAAAGAGATTAAAAAACTTTTCCTTGTATGTTATATATATAATTAAAAATAAAATACAATTAGTAATTTTAGTTAGCTGCCTATTGTATCGATAATGATATATAAATATGTATATATAATGTAATTTTAGGGTAAAACGTTAAACTAACTATAAATATAAGAAAAAGGATGTTACCTTTTCAATTAACAAATATGGTTTTTACAAACAAATAAATTATTTTATATATTTTTTAAAAGACACTGTTGTATAAAATTCTTTAAAAAATTCTTTTGCATAGAACCGTAACAAGTCAACTAATTGGGCGAAAAGCTTGATCCCTTTTTCATGTTTATAGATGACACTCAGTCGACATTTGGCAAAAACTGCTATATCCGCCACAAGAGGTCGCAAGTATCTGTAATAATCAATACGAAGAGATGGAGTAAGAAAAAAAAAGGTCCAGTAACTGAATGGTACAGAAATGGACACAGCGTATCATGATTAGTAACGGAGATATTATTAGGTTTTGACCTACTACAAATAACTTGCATCAACCCCATCCGCAAAAACACCATGATCAAGCACCTGGAAGAAAATATATGAATTTGTCACAACTATGTGAAAATATTTTGATGAACATAGACAACTTCAGCCTAATAACAACATGCTTCTTACATCGACGAATTCTTCAATTAGGCCTCGAACAAAATTTGCTTTAGGTGATGAGGATGGATCAAATTGCTCTCCCTTTGACATAGCCTCAGCTGCCGACTTCTTTGATGACCTCTTCCACTTTTTTATTAGATCAGGTTGAAGGCAGAGCTCCATCTACAATTGTGAGAACCAATAATGATATCAGAGATTCAGAGAAACTACAAAACATACAATCATCTATAAAAAAAATTGGCTGAACCAATCCCCTACCTGGAAACGTCCATAAGACAAACTATGCCAAGACTGTAATCCTGCTAGACTTAAAACAGTCTCAATAACCACCCCATCTTCCAAACTCTGCAACATCACGCAGTTATGGAGAAATAGTTACTATATTTGTTCCTTTTACACACTAATATGTAAACGTAGTCAAAATTGAAACAATTAGATTCAATGAATTACCTAAATCGGAGTCACTAGAAAAAGCATCATTGGTTAGGTGTAGGTTGATAAAGCTTAGTTATGAAATGAAAATGCAAAAAATAAAATTAATTATGCTTTGGGAGTAAAGTGGTAGTCGAGTTAGCAAAAGCAAGGCACCCGAAAACCCATCATAACATGTGCAAATTGCAACTATATATATACATCACCTTTGTCTTTTCGTTCTTCTAACAACATGCATGTTAGCTAACCTATGGCTGCGCAGCTCAAACATATACCGTTAAACATGTATGAAAAATGAGAAACATGATTGATGACAGACAAACTAATCTCTTAATAACAATTTAATCTCGTTTTCAATAACCAAAACGTGAATTTTGTAGTGATATTTTTTTTCAAATATATCCTTTTTAGTTTATTCTGAAAATAAATCGATTATCAGGTTTCGGTTTTAAAAGAAACCCATTTTTGTTTAATATTATGATATCAAACTGTGCGGAAAAATTATAAAAAGATATTTTTGTTGTTTGCTTTACTATAATTTTTTTGGTTTGGCTGAAAATACAGTTTTGGTTTGATATGGGATTATCTAGAACGTAACTAACTGGCTGGCAAAAACGTTTGGTTCAGTTTCAATTAATCTATTTCGGATGAATTTAATTTGACACCACTTTTACAAGCTTAAAGTTTATCTTAAGCCTAATGATCGTCTACCACAAATAAATATAAAATATGTATATGTACACAAAAATGAAACAAGAAAGGCAAAGAAGAAATTCATTGTAGATATATAAATACTTTCTTAATCTATAAAAAGCTTAAGGCTTGGAGAATAAGTTTTGATCATTCTTTCTTGGTGACCCCAAAAGTAAAATGGAACTCTGTTTTCAACCCATGTTAGCCTCTCTGTTTCTCATACTTCTCTCTTCACACCCTGAACTATTATTAGCACAACCTAAACAACATTTCTTGGGACAAAACAACACAACCTTTTTAACCGGAGAGAGGCCATGCAATTGGTTTAGAGGCAAATGGGTCTATGATTCTTCATATCCTCTCTATAGTCCTTTTTCTTGTCCCTTCCTCGACCCTGAATTCAATTGCCAGAAAGCGGGTCGACCTGACACTTACTATCAACACTTCCTATGGCAACCTTTCTCATGTTCTCTTCCAAGGTACTTTGCACATGTATTCACTACAAGAAAACATGTCTGTTGCAAGGGAAATAAGCATCGCAATTCCGTTGCAAATCGCCATTTGCGAGATTATTGCGAGGAAACGTATTCCGTTGCAAATAGCTCGTCGCAAATAAAAAACGCTTGCAGTATCCTTGCAAATTTGCGAGAGAATCATTTTCGTCGCAAATTTGCAACTGAATACTTTGCCTTGCAAATTTGCGAGAAACTAAATACCCTCGCAATATTGCAATAGATTTGCAAAAAAAAACTTCCCTTGCAAATTTTTTTAAAAATATTAAAAAAAAACTAAAAATACGAAATAGAAAATACAAATAAATATATATATTGAATCTGGTACACTACAGGAAAATGTGTCATTTCCAACGGTTAAACAAAAAAACAATTTGATATAATTAATAAAAACAAATATGTTTTTTTTTTTGTTTAAAACAAATATGTAAATATATAAACATAAATACAAACAAAATACAAGAAAACCCTAAATCTAAGCCGCCGCCGTCGTCCTCCTCCAGTCGTCTTTCTCCACCGTACTCTCAACGCTTCAGCCACCATCGATGCTTCACCTTCGACGCTTTAGCCACCATCGATGCTTCTACTTCCAGCCGTCGCATCTACCTTCCAGATCCGCTTCTCTCAAATCCCACCACCGTCGAGTTCTGAAAAACGAACAAAAATCTCTGAAAATGAAAAAAAAAAATCGTTTAGAAATACGAGAAGAAATTACAGAGAGGTGAGAAGCTAGAGTGGTACGAATCTTCATCTCCGGTGAGTCTTGGACAGAGAGCAAAACGTGACGGCGAGGAAGATGGACTAAATCTGAAGAAGAAGGTCGGTTGCCTCCACTGCTACGAGCCGATGCTTCCTCAAGCACAGAGGCGTTTGTTTTGTTTTCGGTAGACTATATGTATTTATTAATTTGGTTCTAAACAAATAATTAACGTGAAAATATGTTCAATATTTTTCGAAAATTTAGTTGATGTATATAAGTTATATAAGTTATAATGGTTTGATGTTAATTAATTGTAATAACAAATCAAGTCTTGGGACTTAAGTTCATAACAATAGTTAATTAAATTTCTGAAAATATTTTTCGACGTACATTTTAAACACTAAAAATGATTCAGTAAACTTTGTTATCCGTCACCAAAATCCTTGATAAAACCCAAACCGTCAAGTTTGGAATAATGGATTTGCAAGGAAGTTGCAACGAGACTCTCGCAAATCCCTTGCAAATTTGCAAGGGAAATAATATCCCTCGCAAATTTGCAAGAGATTTGAGAGGGATCCATTGCAATTCCCTTGCAAATTTGCGAGCGTTTAGATTCTCTCACAAATTTGCAAGGGAATTGTGAGGAATCCCTTGCAAATTCATGAGTCAATGCGTTTAGGGTTTCGTTTGGGATTTTGTTATATTTTCGGTGAACCAATATGTGTTTTGTAATTTTTTTTGAAAAAATAATTAACGTGAAAATTTGTTTCAATTTTTTTATAGAAATTTAGTTGACGTGAACTTATTGTATAAATTTTTTTATAGAAATTTTGTTATATTTCCTCGCAAATTTTCCTTGCAACATGCGTGTTTTCTTGTAGTGATTTAACTACAGTTTTTTTTTAAATTAGTTGAAAGGAAAACTCAGGTTTCGATTGTTTTAAAGTTTTGTGTTTGCATAACACATTCTTTGTCTTAATTTGTATAGCTTTGTATATGTAAAGACAAACGTTTGCTCTTGTTTACGTTCAGAACTGACAAATGAGTATTGTTTAAGATGGTATAGATTATGAGTTCATTTGAAAAGCAAAAAAAGTACACATTACATATAAACGTATACGCAAAAATCTATATAATATATTTGGTTTGCAGTCTGTTAAAACACGTTTTACGTGTTGGTCGGCATGGACGGTGACGACATGGACGGTGAGCTGAAATTGTTGACGTTGGTTTTGTCAAAGATTGTGAGCCACCAAACACCTTCTTCATGCTTATAAAAGGAGAGCTGAGGTGAAGAGGAAAATCATCCCAAAACAAGAAAACAGAGAGAAA
>NC_027751.1:46503228-46508100 GCF_000695525.1 Brassica oleracea var. oleracea | reverse complement strand
TTTTTTTTCTCACAAAAAATCTTCTTTAAGAAATTACTAGTAATTTCTGAGTGTATTTGGGATCGGGGTGTGAGTTGTGAGCTTGTAAAAATTCCCTGGTTAATAATAAAAGATCTGTAGCAGGTCCGGAGACGTAGGCATCATTGGCCGAACTCCGTTAACAATTTGGTGTGTGTGCTTCTTTCCCGCTCCCATAAATTCTGGCTTTTCCGCAAAATTTGACCGCGTATTTCCTAACACGGTCGTCAGGTGAAATAAGTATTAGCTAAAAATACGTGTAGTGAAAATGAAAAAAAACGTCAGTGAAGTTTGTAACGCATTTTCCCTCATTGGATAAAATTAGCAGATTTGATGGGGTGAACTTTTTGAGGAGAATGAGAGGGAAGAAGATAATGATGGTTGGTGACTCACTGAGTCTTAATATGTTCGAATCGTTGGCATGTTTGATTCATGCATCTCTCCCTAATGCTAAGCACTCTCTCCGTCGAGGACAGCCTCTCACTTCTCTCACTTTCCAGGTTTTTTCTTCTTCATTTTCTTATTTATTTGCTCTGTGTTTTTCTTCTCTTTTTCCTATTCTTATATCAATAACTTCAATTAAAAGTAAGCGTTTCATAGAGCTACTTTTGATTCTCTTATATTATTGCTCATTCTTCCTTGATTTTACGAAAGATTCTAGCTTTATTAAGTGAACACTTAAACACCACTAGAAAGTAGAACCGTACTTAAATTATTAATTTGTAGAAAATAATTGTTGATGGCTACAGTCATCGCCTGATGTCCTGCCTTTATTTATTTTATTTTTTTTTTGTAAAAAGGCTTTGTGCTGCCTTTATTTGGTAGTGATTTATCTTCAATCTAGTAAGAAATTAACGAAATCTACACATTTCTAATGAAAACAGTGACATAATTATTACGTATCATATATGGAAATATTCATCGATCAATATTAAACGTCAGTTAATTGGTAATCAATTAAACCATATAAAAGCTTCACTAAAGTATTCTTCAAAACATTTTAACTCTTTCAGCTAATTGTTATTGGGTAAAGTTCCGTTTTGGGGGTGAACACTTATATATGTATGTATATGTTATATAGTAAAACTTATTTTCTTTCTAATATAAAACCTTTATATATTAACGTTGTCTCAACATTTTCGGCTTTCTTTTAATTTTGGGCATTTAGTTTTACATCATAAGAGAAAAAGAGAACAAGTCCTGCATGATAAGAGGCTATGTCTAATGAAGATTAGTTACGTAGCTATGCTAATATCCTTTTAATTTTGGTGTTCGATAGATGAAACACTTGTCATGTAGTAATAAATAACAAAGTAGAGAAAGACTATATTTATATATGAGATATGATTACGAAAAACTCCACTTTGACGTTGAAAAAGAGTTCATGCAACGTCACCATCTATAATTTATTTTCTCACAATGTTAAGAAATCCTATAAACTTTCGCAAACTGTAAGGATATTAAATTCGTGGCCGAGACACTATAGGTTAGGAGAGAACTAAAATATGGACCATTTTGACATGTCTTGCGTGTTATTAGTCAAGCTTTCTAAGAGTCTTCTCAATAGCTCCAAAGATAAACGACATATTAGATCATTAAGACACGATGTACAAAATGATTTTGATAACCACTTTGCCAATGTCTTCTTTCTTCATTGTCGTTTTCTAATCACCACACTATATGATAAGTTAGTAGCGGGGCCTTCCCGAATTTAACTAATTATTTTTACCTAATATCAATTGTTTTTGGCGATCTTCATACATCTACACAACGGCTAAACAGTGACAAGTTTGTACTCATTGGGGCTAACTCCGGTCTCTACCGTTACGTGTCTCTCTCCTTTTGGCTTACTAATAGAGAGTATATACATGTTTTAAGAGTAATATTTCACATTACATAAATATGTTTTGTATATATTCCTTTATTTTTCAATATCAATGTTAGGAATCATATACACACAAATATCAAGTTCTTTTCCTATGAATGCCTCCTTCAAATATTTTGAAACGGTTTGACATGCTTATAAGAAAGAAAATGCATGATAGTATAAATTGTGTGGGTACTAGTTATGTGCCACCTAATGTAAATAAGCCTAAATTTGAATGATGGTAGTACAACTAATGACATAATGGCTTCTTTTAACAAGCAGTCAAAAACAAGTCTCAAAGAATTCCATTTTTATGAATAAATCAACTAATATAATTTGATGTAACAATTTTGTATTGTCACTAAATAAAATTAAATATGTGCAGGACTATGGAGTGACAATACTTCTGTATAGAACACAGTTTCTAGTAGACGTGGTTCAAGAAAAGGCAGGACGAGTGCTTGTGCTTGACTCCATCAAACAAGGAAATGCTTGGCTTGGCATGGACGTTCTGATCTTCAACTCCTGGCATTGGTGGACTCACACCGCCGGAATCCAGCCGTACGATCACAGTACCTAACCTTAAAACCCTCTCGATCTCTTCCTTTCTCTTTTGACATTTTTCTTCAAGCGTTTTTATATATACTTGTTAGTTATATCATATAACTTATATGTTCAATAATGGTTGCTAGGTGGGATTATATGAGGGAAGGAAACAAATTGTACAAAGACATGAACAGGCTTGTGGCTTTTTACAAAGGACTAAACACATGGGCTCGTTGGATTAACTACAATATTGATTCTTCACGCACTCAAGTCTTCTTTCAAGGCGTTTCTCCTGTCGACTACGAGTAAGTTCTAATATCTTTTCTCTCAACTCCTTCCGTCTAAAGTTTAAGAATAGACTCAAAATAATATAAAGTTTTGAATTCAAAGCCCATGAAATTTACCATATACATTTTCAAAACATAAACTGTGTTTCATTCAAAACAGTGGAAGAGAGTGGAACGGAAGTCGTGCAAGGGCCAAACTCAGCCGTTCATGGGACAAAGATATCCAGGAGGATTTCCCTTAGGTTGGGTTGTGGTTAACAAAGTGTTGAGCCGAATCAAGAAACCGGTCCGTCTTCTTGATCTCACAACTCTCTCGCAGTATCGCAAAGACGCACACCCAAGTCTCTACAATGGTATCTCAAAGGGTCTAGACTGTAGCCATTGGTGTCTCCCTGGTCTCCCTGACACTTGGAACCTACTTCTATACGCATCACTTACTTCATAGTTCCCGTTTTGCATATTGATTTGTTCTACCATTTGCTGAATAATTTGTTGTATTCTTGTGATTGTGATTGTGATTCTTCCCTTGTTAATTTAATATTTCAATGTAATTAACAATATTACTAGTTACATTATTGGCTTAGTTTCTTATATATTTTTATATTATTTTCATTTCATATATATATATTCAACCCATTATAACGTGCCTATATACACTTAAAAGGGGCCTTCCTTTATCAACATTTCTGTCTGTAACATCCCCTATCTATTTTGGTTTTTTACTTATCTTCCCATTAGTATGTCTCTGTCTTGGTTTTCAGGTTCAAGGAGAGAAAAGGTCACTAGAATTGTACAAATATGAAGAAGTTAGCATCATTTTAACTGGCCATATGGGAGCAGTTCTATCGATTCTATCAGCTACAGAGTTTATCCATAATGAATGGCTTAGGACCACAACAAGTCTTGGAGATAGGCTTTCTTGTGTTACAGTTTTTGCTTTCGGGAGTCCCCTCATCGGTGACCTCAGCTTCAAAAGACTCGTTGAACCTCTCAAACACCTCAACATCTTGAGAATAGCAAATCTCCCTGATCTCATTCCATCAGGTTCGCATAAGTTGCGTTGTGAAGTTGCTTACAAAGAGTCGTCTATTGATGATTTAATGTGACTATATTTCTACCTTCCGGTATTGCTGTGAACTTTGTTTTGATGCCTAAAGTGCGGGTAATGCTAAGTTGGAGTTCCTTCGTTTGTTTATATTTAAACCAAAGAAATAAACAAATCATTTATAACAAAGAAAAAAATAGTATAAAACAACAGATAGACTCATTTTTGTCCAACAAGACTTATTTTAGATAACAAATTGAGAAACAACAAGCACTAAAATACAACATACCACACCAATAACAACGAGTTAAAAACAGTTACTTTAAACACACAAGTCTCTCCGCGGATTATTGAAATAATTAACGTTAATCATGAGTTATTTTCAAAAAAAAAAACGTTAATCATGAGTCCAGATCAGAGAACGGCAAGTATCGAACCTTGCGGTAAATGTAGTCCTTGTATAGCATGGGCCTAAATTTGGGAGGATCGTCTTGGCCGATAAGCTCGGGAAAAGGTCCCACGACCGTATCTTTGGTAGGCCTAACATTCTTATTCTCTCCTTATCCACGGTCGTTTGATGCAATACGCTCTTGTACCTTCCGCTGCTAAGCCTCTGCAAATCCGTGTTACCATATTTAAAATATAGCACTAATTAACAACATAATAGAAAGTTTTACGTAAAATTTTAAGCATATCTATATTATTAAAAGAGAAGTACTCATTTGAAAATGTTCTTACTTCATTAATTAAACTTCCTATTTTTTAACTTATCTTTTTCGGTTGCAATTATGAAATATTTTAAAACAAATAAAATTGCCTAATTTATTATTTGTCTTTTCAGTTACATTAATGAAATATGCTTAAATGAATTTAAACTTCCTATTTTATTGTTTGTCTTTTTCAGTTACCTTAATGAAATATCCTTAAATAAATTTGGACATAATGTCATTTAATCAACCAAAAAAACTTATAAGTTATCTTTACGTGCATAATTTTAATAATGGAGATTTTAAAAAACGTGCATCATTAAAATGTTACCTAAAACATGCAGCACTAATATATAACATGCATCAATAAAACTAGAATTTGACTCACACAATTGTACGGAT
>NC_027751.1:46500814-46502834 GCF_000695525.1 Brassica oleracea var. oleracea | reverse complement strand
AAAAAATATTGAGTTGCATTTCAAATAAAAAGGTAAAGATATTAAAAATATTCTAATTAAAATATGTAAAATTTAATATAGTTTTAAGAAAATGGTCAAAAAAAAAATTACTCATAAAAAAATCATGATTTTTGTTAATTGGGCGGATCATTATTTATATGATATCGCAAACGAAAGAAAAATTTATGTTTTTACAATTATCTAATTAACTATGTATACTCATTTTTTTATATTTTTTTATATGATATCACACATTCGTAAAAAATAGAGAGTTTAAGATGCAAAACAAAATATTTACTTAATAAATATAATATAAATGAATTTTACAAATACATCATTTAATAAAATAAATAATTAAAAACTGAAAATTCATATCCCGCTGGCGCGCGGATCAGGATCTAGTATCAAATTAAAAACATACTAGGATCTGATCGCTGATGTTGACTATAACAGTAAAGGGGATATACTCGACCTCAATCAATTGATCGTCCTTGAACACTTGAAATCCCGGAATCTCATTGGTTATGAGGAGTGTGAGCCCACTAACATCTGTGTGTGGATTCAATCCCCTGATCACGTCGGGATGTGGACACGGTGGATAGTAGTTGACATTCAGCAGATACTCACCGCCAACAACTTCGTTAATAGCCTCACGACGTAACCCTAACCCTTCTGACAACCACTCCATAATCTTCTCTGATAGCATCTTTACGTGCTTTGTGCACTCCGCGTTCACTTCCCTGAATCCCATGTGCTGATTATTTAGATTTGGACTCCAAACTAATTTTAAAAAAATAAAAATTTAATTTGGAGTTGATTCGTACCTGTAATCTTGAGGATTCTTAGGATTCACGGCCGAAGGTGGCCAGATATTATGGAAGAGTTGATCGACCGTACCTCTTCTCTTTTCTAGGTCTAATGTGTACTTCCTCGCGTATCCTCCCGACATTCTGCAAACGTTGAATCAGCTCCGTGGGGATCCTATGATTGACCAGCTGAAAAACCCCCCAGCTCTTGATCGGGATTGCTTAGGTCAATTATGGGTACGCGTGAAGACGGTATGTCATGGTGTCTATCAACCACCATATTTGCTGGTTTATAATGGTGGATTTGTTGATAGATGTTTGATCTGAAGGATAGAGGTGCATGCGCTTTTTATAAATGGGATTCTATCAAAATGATTAGTTTGAGTGTTAGGTTAGGATTAGGGAGAAGATATTAAAATCAACATTTGTAGCAATGCTGGTTCTTTAATTAAGATTGACTCACGTTTTTCATTACGATTCTGTTCATCATAATTTTAATATGCTTGGGTGTAAACAATGGTAGTTGATCATTTTAAAGAACTGAATAAGATAATTAATCCATGGTAGACTGAGTTTTTGCGGTTTTTTCTTTCAGATTTATATCTGTGTGATTATTATGTGTGTTAGCCGCAGTAAATAGGAGTGTGTAAGACGAGAAATCTACAGTCATCCATTAACAATCCACTTCCTTTCTGTCCAAGCTTCTCACGAGTTTCTTGAACTTTATTTTTCCATTGTCTTCTTACTTGTTGGTCAAGTTTATATAAACTCTTTGATCGTTTTTTCGTGCTGGAAGAGGGAAATATTAATGAAAGGTGTTTAATACGGTTATCATGGTTTCATAAGTTGTAAAGTTTGTCAGTTTAAGGATTAGAATTGCTATATGTTTTGTACGTTAGTAAAGTTTCTTTAGAATAGTGAAAATTTTCTTCACGTATTGTGTATACTAGGGTATAGCCGGATAAATTATTGATCGTTGTGTAGTTTTGTGTACGGAATTTTGTCGTTTATTTTTTTCCACTTTTGTTTTTCCGTGTTGTATATAATGGTGATGAACATAACATTTAGAAGTCACACAGTTTGATTAAGTTGATATAAGAATGACCGGCGAATTCATATGCATTATTTTCGTAATGATTTGATCGACCATTAGCGTTATTAGCGCTTTCATGCTCGAAAGATAAAGTTTATGAAGTTGTTTAGTATTTACTTAG
>NC_027751.1:46478694-46499586 GCF_000695525.1 Brassica oleracea var. oleracea | reverse complement strand
TATAGCCCATCAGAACATAGTTTACATCATATTAGTTAATCGGACAATTTCAAAGCGATCAATCAACTTTCACGATCGACCCCCTATCGTAGAGATGGATGGTAGTGATTCACACGAACTAGGATAGAACCGTGGATCTCGGAATTCTGCCCAGAGAAACATACGCTTAAAGTATTAAAACTGATAGCTTGAATATTGATTAAACAAATATGGTATATAGTATTCCATAGAAAGTCAAATTGTCAATACCTTTTCCTGGGTACTATGTTCTAGGCGGAGAAAGGTGGCGGGAACAACGACCGATTAAGCAACAACAACACTGGAGGCTGACATCTTCGAAGGTTGGCTAAAAGCTGCGACAGTTCAATTTAGGAGTAATTTAATAAGAGATATGGGTCTCAAGGTTTGTTTAAAGAATTATATATAGTGAGACGTATCGTTTCAGAGGTGAAACGGTACCATAACTGATCGTTGGAGATATAGAGAGGTGAAGATGAAAAGTTTCATAATTTTTTTTTATAAGCTAAAAGGGTAATGCTTCGGTTTATCGGTGGAGACAGAGTACTATAAAAATCCTAGATACATACAAAAGAGATTTAACCCACTTATAAGTTTTATTGGGCCAGAATGCGGATTTTACTAAATAGGTTTCAAAGATCACAGTTACACGTGAGTATTGAAACATTACAGTTATGTGTGGGATCCACTATAAGAAATCCTTCATAAATATATATTAGTTTCGGTAATCAATGTACAAAGTATCTTTTAGTTCAGTGGTATAAATGTTAGTGTTTATATCACAGCAATTTGGGTTCTAGCCGCAGATTTGACTTTTTCACACTTTTTAAAAGTGGGATCCACTTACCTGCTGACGTGTCGCATTAGGAGTGATGAAGCTGGCTCATTATAGCGTAGATTGTTTATGAAAATTTCAAGCATACATTTACAACAACTAGTAGCATGTTCCAGCGTAAGGCCCAGGTTCATGTCCTAGTAATTATAAGGAAACCCAATATAAGTCACTTCAATCTTAAGGTTTGGAAATCTACGAAAACGTTCCAATTATAGTTGGTTAATCTCAGGTTGGTCATACAATGGATCTGTAATAACTCCGAAACAATACATTAAACATGGTCGTCTAATAGTATGTGGAAGTGCAACAGGGCAAATCTCCCAGATCTCAGTCCGTGTTACCCGGAATTCAGGTTCACAGATGTAGGGGAGGAGCTCCAGCCTCCATATCAACATACAGAAATCAGAGTACCTGAAACGGTCTCTAAGGCTTACTTTTTTTTTGCTAAATTGTTAATATTCAAATTAATGAAAAGTTAGATTTACAAAATCAAAGAACACCATTATGGCAAAAAAAGGTGAAAAAACATAATGGAGCTAGGAAGATCGGTGAAGATCATTATCTAAGCCAAAGAGACATGAGAGAATCAAAGTTCTTTCGCTTTCGCTTGGCTGTGATGATGGTCCGAATGTCTCGGTCAACAAAACGGAAAGTTTCAGCTGTGGATAGAGAGGTTTGGTTGTGAATGACGTTGTTACGTTGCTTCCACAAGTGAAAGATAATGGTCTGAGCAGAGACACGCCGAAGAGTGGAGGTAGGCGAAGTCTGTGGTCCTCTGATCCAAGAAAGAAGTTCAGCCCATGAGAGCAGACTGTGACGAGATCTGTCTAGCCGATCAAGTAGCCACCTCCATATCTCCTTAGAGAAGTCACAAGTAAGAAGAAGGTGGTCTCTGGTCTCATGATGGGATGAGCATAGGGGACAACAAGTTGGGATGTTCAGGCCCCAAGATGCGAGCCGCGTTCGGGTGGGAAGACGGTCCGCATTAGCAATCCACATATTGAATGCGTATTTCGGAACAGCACCCTTGAACCAAATAAGTTCTGCCCACTATTTCTTTGTTTCTCGAGGCCTGAGAACTTCCCAAGTGTGAGCAGCGGAGAACGACCCATCAGAGATACCATCTGCTTCCCAGAAAAATTCATCCTCATTTACAGATGTGGCTGGGAAAGACAGGGTTGTGAGATGTATGTGCAGATCAAGTTCTCGCTGAGAGTGAGGCCCTCCAACACACCAGCCCGTAGCATTTGCAGCCTGGCTTACAATGGCATTAATGGGGATTCTAGTGTTCCTCGGGCCATTTTCTCCAATGTGAACAATAAGTTGGCCTAGAGGGGTCCAAATATCGTACCAAAACTTAATCTTAGAGCCATTCCCCAGATTAACTCGCAAGAAAAGAAGGGCGACAGGTCTTAGCTTCAGCAGGCGTTTCCACATCCATGAGTCGTGTTGAGTTTCCTCAACAGCCCAGAAACATTTCTGAGATAAACTGTAATAGCGATGCCAATCAGCCCAGAGAGAAGGTTTGTCGGAGAAAAGGAGCCAGATGAACCGGAGGCACATAACCTGATTCCAAACCATAAAGTTTCGGAGACCTAGACCACCTTCATCCTTGGGCAGACAAACAGTAGACCAAGCAACCTTTGCAGATTTACAGAGCTCTATATTCCCAGACCATAGAAATCTAATGCAAAGCGATTCAATTTGCTTGATACAACCTTTAGGCAGGATAAAACAGGAGATCCAGAAGTTTACAGTGCCAGCAATAACAGTGGAGAGAAGCTGAAGCCTGCCAGCAAAAGAGAGGGTTCTAGTAGCCCACATTTTAAACCTAGCAAAGATCTTGGCAATAAGGGGAGCATATTCAGATATTTTTAGTTTCCTGGACATGAGGGGAAGACCGAGATACCTAATGGGTAGAGAACCCGAAGAGAATCCGAACCTCGAGATGGCAGCGGAGTCCTAATGGTTCAAACCAGCAGTGAATAACTCAGTCTTTTCTTTATTCATTTCAAGACCAGACCAACTTGCAAAATCGTTTAGACATTCGGAGATGCCATGAAGGGAGTTGCAGCTCCCATCGAAAAATATCATAACATCATCAGCAAACATGAGATGAGATATCTGAAGCTCTGTCAGTTTTAGGGTGATAGGAGATCCAACCCGCTTGGAATCTAGAGTGAAGTAGCCGGGACAGAGCTTCCATAGCTAGAACAAAGATATAGGGAGAGAGGGGATCACCCTGTCTCACTCCCCTAGTGCTCCTAAAATATCCTCCAGAAACGCCGTTAACTGAAACAGAGAAAGAGGGAGTTGTGATACATTCCTTGATCCACATGACAAATTTCTCCGGAATAGATAACGCGCGAAGGGCTGTAATAATGAAATCCCATCTAACTGTGTCGAAAGCTTTGCGAATGTCAACTTTGAGCATTGCTCTAGGTTCAGAGACTTGAGAATTGTAGCCTTTTACCAAGTCCGTAGCGAGAAGAACGTTTTCTGCCAGCAATCTTCCCGGAAGGAATGCAGATTGAGCATTAGAGATAACACTAGGAAGGATAGTCTTTAATCTGCCTGCCAACAGTTTAGAAAGGACCTTATACAGAGTGTTGAGGCAGGAGATTGGTCTAAAGTCAGTAGTCCTCGAAGCATTGGTAATCTTGGGAATGAGAACCAGAGAGGTAGCATTCCACTGTTTCAATAGAGAGCCTGAAGAAAAGAACTCCAACACTGCTTCCGTAATTTCTGGTCCCACAGCAGACCAACAGCTCGTGTAAAACTCAGGAGAAAAGCCATCTGGGCCACATGTCTTGTTCTTTGGAAGTGAGAAAAAGCAGCTTTAATTTCCTCAGCTGTGAACCGCATAGTGAACTTCTCTGAGACCTCAGCTGAGCAGTGAAAGTCATAAAGAAGATCCAGATCCGATTGAACAAACAAAGGCGGGTCAATAGGCTTGCCTAGGAGATCAATAAAATAGCTGATACAATGCTGCTCAATCCCGTCTTGCGAATCGTAGCGAACTCTAGAATCATCAGTGAGAAAGTGGATATGATTTGAAGCCCTTCAGATTTCCACCATCTTATGAAAAAAACGAGTGCCGCTGTCCCCTAATCCCATCCATTGAACTCTTGATCGTTGGAGGAAGAAATATTCCTCAGCTTGAGAGAGAATAACCCATTTCCGCATAGCTTCAAGCTCAGCTTCTGCATTGGCAGTGTTAGGAGAGTGAAGCATAATATTCTGAGCCGAGCAAAGGGCTTCATGAGCTTCTTGGGTGCGTTTTTCAATACCAGAATAATTCTCTTTACTGAACTCTCTTATATCTTTTTTAGCAGCTTAAGTTTCCTTGACACTCTGAACATAGCTGAGCCAAAAACATGATAGGTATGCCACTGAAGAGTAACCATTGAGAGGAAAGTAGGATTCTGCAGGAGAAAATTGAAGAACTTGAAAGGCCTCTTCTTAGATACCAACTGCGAATTTAGAACCACTTTCATACTGGCATGATCTGGAAAATCAGGAGAGTCGAAGAATGCGACAGAGTTAGGAAACAGATCACTCCAGCTATCATTGACGAGGATTCTATCTAGCTTCTTAGCAACAGGGGCGCTCTTTTGTTTATTCCACCAAGTGAACAAGTTGCCTCCATAGTTCAGGTCACTGAGGCCAGAATCCAATAAGCAATTATTAAATACACGAGAATGAGCATCAACATTTAGGGAAGGAGGCGCAGAATGTTCACTAGGAGAGGATACTTGATTGAAGTCAACTAAAACGATCCACGGTAAACTTAGAACAGTCTAATCTTCCGCGAGAGAAATTATTTCAGACCATAAGACAGACCTTTCCACATGACAGTTTGAAGCGTAGACAATCGTTACCAAAAACATAGAAAGAGAATCTGGAAGGGTAACCTGGCATGATATCATTTGGAGACTCTTCCCAATGACCGCCACCTTCACCGAAGGGTGCCACAAAAACCAGATTTTCCCAAAGGCTTACTTGCACGGCGTGGATTTGATCGGGGTGTCAAGTTTGATTAATAAAGGTTTTTAGACGCTTTTGAAGATAACTATGGATTCAAACAAATGACAGGGCCATGGATTCTCAATGACGATATTGCAAAGGAGGACGAAAAAGAAGGTAAATATTGAACTATCATGAATATAACTGCAACACCATGTTGTTACTTATTCTCAAACAAAAACAAAAACAATAAAGCAAATGCAATAACAAGATTGATTATTCATGTACATGAAAGTAGAAGAAGAAGAAGAAGATCAACAAGGTATGGTGGAAGTGAACCACTCCATAACATGAATCGGAGCTTTGATCAACCCTAACGCCATCTCCACCAGTATCGTCACGCATAAGCAACACGGACATATGCACGACAACAACAATCTGCAGCGATAACAACCAAAAAAATCACCAGAATCAGAATCAGAGTGATGAATCAGTATGATGATCATCCAAAGTCCCAATTTCGAATTTCAATACGACGAAATCGTAAAACCTAAGCAGAGCATCAACAGAGATTCCCGAAACGCGAATCTTCGGTGCTGAGAGGATTATTTTACTTAAGAATCAGAACTAAACTAGCGCTAGGAGGAGAAATCTCGGGACTGACCCGACGATCCAGATGACGACACCGACGATGGAGAGAAGGAGAGATAAGAAGGCGAAAGGGAGGCCTAAGAGGAAACCGAGAGGACGGCAGTCATCTTCGCACATGGTGGCTTCTCCAGCGAGTTTTCTGTTACAGTCGTGATGAGTCAGTCGTCTTTGTTGAGCAGAGGAAGAAGAAGAAGAAGGAAAATGATGATCTTTGAGAGAGACGCCGTGTTTGGTGCAGCTGACGC
Source organism: Brassica oleracea var. oleracea (assembly GCF_000695525.1). Taxonomy (NCBI): domain Eukaryota; kingdom Viridiplantae; phylum Streptophyta; class Magnoliopsida; order Brassicales; family Brassicaceae; genus Brassica; species Brassica oleracea. The sequence continues at coordinate 46,493,871 of NC_027751.1, read as the reverse complement.
GTTCCTTTTTTTGGGTATATCATTCTTCCTAATAAATGCTTATACTTGACCAAATAAATATAAAATAAATACTTATGGAGACCAAATAAATTTAAAATGACACATTAAAGACCATTCCAATATATTACTATAAATGTTGAAGGTCCTAATTTTGTTTTTCTTTCTAAGAATATCTTATAGACATATTTAATAGATATGTTTACATAGGCTGACAAAAAAAAATAGATATGTTTACATAGTTATTCGTGTTATGTTTGTGAAAATATTAACTTTTAATACGTATAAGATCTCCACTCTTTAGCAGAAAAATAGGATTTTATTATTTATTAGAAAAAACAAAATCAGTTGAGCAAGTACATTTATGGACGTCAATTTCTATCATATAGGTAAAAATATTATATCGTTTTATTAACTACTATCTAATGCATTAACAATTTAAATACACATAATATTTGATAAAAAATCTATAGAATCTCTTACCAAAAAAAAATAAAAAATCTTTAGAATCGCAAATTTATCCTCACATCTGCAGAATAAAGGTCAAACCTACTTTTATACATTTAACATTTTTAGCCGGGGTGCGAGAGAGAGAGAACAGCTTACCTTCGTTGTTCTCTGATGACCGCAGCCGTCACCGGCATTTCCTCACCGGAACCGCCAGACCCAGACCCACCAGACCTAACTTCAGCATTTTGCAATCCCTTCCACTTCTGTTTGCTTCCCTGTCCTTACTCTCACCATTTCAGATCTAGATCTAAAAATTCAAACTTTTAGAGAGATAGATTTGAGCAGCCAGATCTTCAAAAAGACTTTTCTTCTAAAAGATTTTGGTCTGGTGAATCTTATTGCCGTGTTCATACGACCCCTTACTGCAGTAGGCAGATCTGTCTCCATCACCTCTTATCCTGAAGCTCACCCTTCTCTCATTTTCACCATGTCTCCCACCACCGGATCTCATTCACCGCCATCACTGGAACCATTAATCCTTCTACTGGATACATCCCTGCAGGTTATAGATTTGAAACTTTCTATCTCTATCTTGCTTGCTTCGATGATGTCCTTTGAGTGTTCTCCCGTGCCTTGTTACGGCGCGCTCGCCTCTGTGCGATTCTCTGCAGTATGCAGTCTAGTTTCTGGTTTCACTCCACTAAATGATAGTTTGAAGTTGCTTCCTCATCGCTTGTGGCAGATTCGTAAGGAAACACTTGTTGTTTCTATCTTTTCAGTGTTTCTGGATTGTTTATCCTTTGTGAAGTATGATTGCCTCCCATATGTTCCATTCGGTTTGAGTGGTTCTGTTGCAGGGAGTAGTGTGCCCAAGATTATGTATGCTTCCATGTTTGTTTTGTTCAAAGGCTCATCCATTTGGTGCTTTGTCGCCTCTGCTTGTGATGCCGAACTTCTGATTGTTAAAGCTGCTTCTGTTGCGGTTTCAATCCCGGGCGTTAGACCAGTACTTGTGCTCTCCAATTCCCAAAGCTTCATTTCACTTCTTAGCACGATTGGCGTTGAGTTTCGAGGACTGCTCAGCGACATTATGTGTTGTTTATGTGTTATGTTTGCTCTTATCTTATGGTGTTATATCTCATTGTTTTGCTTTGCTATGGTAGCAGCATATGTTTTAGCCGGTTTGGCTTTGTTATTGCTTAACGTAAACAATTTCTCCAGCAATGGGGACTAATGATTTATAAAGCTGTTGTTTGATCAAAAAAAAAAAAGGTCAAACCTAACATCTTATCAATCTGTAGTATTAACTTTGATGAATATTCAATATGTAGAGTATGTGTATGTTCAACTGAGCGTTTGAGGAACATATTTCATCCATAAGTAATGTCTTTCATAAAAAAGTGGTGATCCTTTTATATTCTTCTTGAGTTAAAAACGATCTTTATAAAAAAATATCTCTTTTTTTTGAACAAATATAAAAAAATTTCTCTTTTTTTTGAACAAATATAAAAAATATCTTTATATCTTATTTGAAAAAGATTTATGATGTTTTATATTAATTAATTAAAAATTATGTATATTGTATCCACACGTTTACGTTAGGTGTAATAATAGTAGTCTAATCTTAGACAATAGTTTGCTTTGTCCCGACGCTTCTACCAAAAAAGGAAATAAAGAAGCTGTATGCGACGGAACAATAAGTACTGTACTCTAAAAAGAACAATACTTGGGTCCGTCCCCACGGTGATTCACTACACTTTTTATTACCAACTAAAGTGTCATGTACAAATAGTTAAAAAAGCAATAAAAATAAAAATTTAAATAGCTGAAAAAAATAACAACCACATTAATTAACGTCGTCTACAAAATTCTAAATTTTAAAAACCTAAACTCTAAAACCATAAACCATAAATCCAAAACATTAAACCATAAACTTCAATCCTAAAATCTAAACTCTAAATCTTAAATCTTAAACCCAAACTCTAAAACCATAAACCCTAAATCCAAAACATTAAACCAAAAACCTTAATCCTTAAATCTAAACTCTAAATCTTAAACCATAAACCCAAATTCTAAACAATAAACCCTAGATCCTAAACGTAAACCCTAAAGCCTAAACCCAAAACTCTAAACCATAAACCTTAAATCCTAAAATCTAAACCCTAAATCCTAACCCCTAAACTCTAAATCCTATACCCTAAACCCAAAAATCTAAATCTTAAACCCAAAACTCTAAATCTTAAAACCAAACTCTAAATCCTAAACCTTAAACCCAAACCTCTAAACCGTAAACCTTAATCTTATTACCTAGTAGTTGGGTTTACGGTTTATAGGTTTTGGTTTAGGGTTTAGGATTTAGAGTTTAGGGTTTAGGATTTGAATTTTTGGGTTTAGAGTTTAGAATTTAGAGTTAAGGATTTAGAGTTAAGGGTTTAGAATTTAGGGTTTAGATTTTAGGACTTAGGGTTTATGGTTTAGAGTTTTGGGTTTAGGCTTTAGGGTTTAGATTTTAGGATTTAGGCTTTATTGTTTAGAGTTTGGATTTAAGGTTTAAGATTTAGGGTTTAGATTTTAGGATTAGGATTTATGGTTTAGTGTTTTGGATTTAGGATTTATGGTTTTCGAGTTTAGATTTATAGAATTTTGCAGACGACGTTAATTAATATCAACGTTTTTATTTTCATTATCTTTTTTAAATACTCATATATGGCATTTTGATTGGTTATGAAGAGTGTGGTGAATTTAATCATTCACCATATGGGTGAACCTAAGTATTGTTCCTCTAAAAACGTTGGTCCCCCTTAAGATATGCAGATAGATGACTATATTTATTTACACAATATGGAGTCTATGTGATAGACATATGAAAAAAAGGAAGGTGATTGTTGGAAGTTGGAATTGATCTCCACCAACATGCAATGCTGCGCAACACAGCCTGATCTAGAACAGTTGATTCTAACAATAAACAAGCTAGTTATTTTGCCCACACTAAAAGTACCGACTAGCTAGTGAGTATTGTTGTTGTGGGCTATTATCAAAGTAGGGGGAAAACGGCAAATTCATACATCAACAAGAGTTTGCGGCCTCAATCAGTACATACACCTCGCACCCTGTGCTAAAACATACTTCAACTCAAATTATATTCAAATTTCATACGTCAACCAACACTTTTCGGTAACTTCATACATTGACCGTGTCTCTGTTAGTCAAATATTGACGGAGTCTTACGTAGACTTAACGGATGTTTACGTGGAAATTAAGCCCAAAACGACGTCGTTTTATTGAAAAAAATTGGTTTGAAGTGGAATTCGAACCCGGGTTACCCACAATAACCTATCCCCCACTCGACCACTCTGCCCTGTATGATTCACTCGCACTACAAGAAATATGTACATTCTTAGCTCACGAAAAACGCTATACTAGAGCTTTCATAGCGTTTTCTGTTATGCTATGTCATCGGCAGCCATCATAGGTACCCCCTCTACGATAGAATTTTTTTTTGACGCTACAAAATGTGTAGATACGATAGCAATATTTAAATGATGTTATTAACTTACCTATAACACTATTTTTTGTTACAAATTGATTATCGATCTAAATTTCGTGCTATGATAGATTCTTATACAATAGCAATTATATATTGTTACTACAAGAAATATGTACATTCTTAGCTCACGAAAAACGTTATACTAGAGCTTTCATAGCGTTTTCTGTTATGCTATGTCATCGGCAACCATCATAGGTACCCCATCTACGATAGTTTTTTTTTTACGCTACGAAATGTGTAGATACGATAGCAATATTTAAATGATGTTATTAACTTAATAACACTATTTTTTTGTTACAAATTGATTATCGATTTAAATTTCGTGCTATGATAGATTCTTATGCAATAGCAATTATATATTGTTATTATATTTTTTTATTTATAGCACCGTTAAATTTATATTTACTATTATAAATTAAAACTAAAATTAAACCAAAATTAAAATTAAAATTAAAAATGAATTATATTTATTAATTAAAATCAATTTACAAATAAAATTAGTTTTACAAAACTAAACCAGAAATTTTTTTAAAAAAAAGTAAACCAAAACACACTAAACCAAAAACTAATTAACCAAAATCTAAACCTAACTAACCAGACCCTAATTAACTCTAAACCTAATCTCTCTGTGCCGCCTCCCTCCTCCTTTGCCTCTTTCTTCTCGATGTCTTCCTCCATTCTGTCTCATCTCCGGCACCATTGATGACGACCGGGACGAGTTCGATACCGGTGATGACAGGGGCAAGCTCGAGACCGAAGGGATGAGACGTCTCCTCTGCTCAGGACCACACTGCTCGAGACCGTTGATGACAGGGGCAAGCTCGAGAAAGAGATGACCATTACACATGTCTTCAATCTCCATGGAAGCACGCCATTCCTCTTCCAACCCTAAAACAAACAAAATGAGTTAAAAATAGAGAGATGGAGGCAGAGAGAGAGATAGGGGTTTAAAAAAGAGGTCGAACCGTTGTGGTCGTGGTGGTGGTGGTGTCGAACGGCAATGGTGGTGACGACGAGTGACGGTTTCAAAAAGAGTGGTGGTGAAGCTTCAATCAATGGTGGTTGGAGAAGCAGAGGGGTTTCATAGACGAGAAGAATATTGCATAGGAGAGGAGAGGATCTAAAAGATTTCGTGACTTGAGCAAATAGAAGAGGAGAGGAGCAGAGATAGAGAAAGGAGAGAGAAAACCATTAAAAATGTTTATGTCCCTTGGATTATATTTAATCAACGGTTCCAATTGAAACTTGGTTATCCACACCAACATTTCATCATCCAATGAAAAACAAGAGATAAAAAAATAAGAAGGAAGGGATTTGGTCCATTAGATTGAGACTGATCTAATGGACAATATTTATGCAGTGAGATTTTTTTTTATTTGTGTTTATATTTCTGTGTTATATACTGTTTTTAATGTTTGAAGTTAAATAATAAAAAAATGTATAGGTTAATTTTCAAATTATTTAGATTTTAGTTTACAGATTAAGTTAGTGTTAGTGTTTAAGTTTCGTGTTTAGTGGGTTAGAGTTTAAGTTAATGGTTTAGGGTTTAGGGTTTAGGGTTTAGGGTTTAGGGTTAAGATTTGGAGATCAATTTGTACATTGACCATCTAAACTAAACATAATTTGTGGTAATTATGATTTATGACTATATGAAAACATTTATTTAATTAAACTTATAGTATTTAATTTAAAATAAATGATTTACCATATAAGTAGATTTGATTAAGGATTAAGTTCAAAATTTAGATTTTGTATTTAGAGTTTAGGGTTAGTTTGGGGTTAAGTTCAGGGTTTGAAATACACCAAAATCCATATAACAAAACTCTAATTATCATTTTATCCTTTAATTTTGCACTCAAAAATAAAATTGTATGACCGCCGATTCCAATGGTTCCGTTTGGTTAACTATTCTTCCGGTTTTTTATTTGATTCAAATAATATCAATAGTACATCAAAGATACAACACACAAACAACGTAAGCAAACCCTACACTCACTCTACAATGAAACAAAGAGGTCGCACGAAAGAGAGAAAAAACACACAAAAGATGAAACCTCTGAAACATACTAAATGACTCAATTTTATCCTTTAATTTTGCACTCAAAAATAAATTAAAATACGAATATTTTTCAATCTAAAAGTACATAAATTTTTTTTAAAACACATATATTAAAATCCATTTTTTATTGCATAAATTATCTTTCTTTTCTTTTTGTAACAAATTGCTTAAATGATCTAAAATACATAAAAAAAACTATTACACTAACTAAAACAAGTCTTACATGACATCAAAGTTTTACCAACATATAGAACTAACATACACAGCTTCGAACTGCCAATGCGTCCTCTTGTTGCATTAGCTCATGTCTCACTTCAATACATACCCAAGTCAGACAGCTGAGCAAGTAGGATTACTTTGATTTCATATCCAACTCGAGACCAGCAAAGACCAAACTTTGCTTCATAACATTTTGGGCATCCTCTTCGGTAGGGAACCAAGGCAACATTAAAAAGCACTCTCGTCTCTGCTACATGACGAGGCATCCTCACACTATTAACCTGAAAAGAAAACACATACATATCTCATACACATGTATAACCAGTCATTTTAACTATACTCCAAACATAAAATTGAAAAAATCAATCAGTAGCGGATTACTTTTCCATACTGACTGAAGAAGGCTTCCACGTCTTCCCTCTTAACATCATACGAGAATGGTGAAACGGCTACAGTTTTAGCATTAAGTTGTTCAATCAAATCTTATATCTTCAACAATTATGTACCCCTACCAACCTTTTTCCATGTGTAATCAAACCCAAAAACAAAAGTGATCAATAAACTGAATAAGTTATATTAAGAAAGCTCGTAAATTTGAATACAAAAGACATGTCTCAGTGTAGCTAACACTTCACTATGGACAGGAACAAGAAAGAGTCAATATTTCCTCTGCATACCATCACTAGCGACGCTAGTCTAGCGTTGATACCAAGAGCAGGCTCAGGAAGCTCAGACCATTATCAATCATCTTTTTGAGAAGCAAACAAAGTCTTTAACTGAAAAAGGCCATAACTTTAGGAACACAAACCCTAAACCCATATCATCTAATCAATCATCGATGAATCAATATCGAGAGAGAGAGAGAGAGAGAGAGAGAGAGAGAGAGAGATTACGACAGAGATGAGAAACTGATGGAGACGAGGTGACAACGGAGACGCAGTCGAGATGGGGGACGACTGAGACCGTCGCGAATCGCCGTCACGTTCCATGAATCACCACCATCTTGCTTCTTCTTCTTCCTCTCTCGGTGGTGGTGGTAGTAGTGAAACTGAGATTGAAAGAGATAGAGGAGAGATAGAGATCAGAGAGGTAGAGATGGCGAGAGAGTTAGAACTTGAAGAGATTGAAATTGAGAGAGAAGTTCTCAATATCCATACTCACCGTTGGATAAGATTTTATGGATGGCAGAGATTCAAAGTTAGTTATCCTCACCAAAATATATCAATCAATAAAAAATAAGACAGATGAAACTGTATTTTGATATAAATTTAGAGAGGAAAAAATAGTGTCTAGAGAGAAAATCTAAGTTTAGGTTTCCGCTTACTAAAAATCTATCATAGCATGTATCTAATGCTATTATATAATACAGAACTTTCAAACTCATCTACGACAGCAGTTCAGTAAAACGAGCTATAATAATGTGCTATCAATGTAGACTTTTTTTTAGTGATCGACCACTCTGCCATGTATGCTTAACTGTTTTAATACATCACATATACATATTCATATGTGAATACATCACTATAGGTATTATAGTAATCACTATAACGATTAAGCATTATGTGATTTAAAGTCTGTTAGCCATATTTGGGTTTAGGTATATGATGCAGTTTTCCATTTCTTTTACCATTTAAAATAGAGACTACCACAAGATCACAGACGTAGATTTACGTTAAAAGAAATATTTTGCTTTCTAGATTATTAAACTAATGAATGAACGAGCACAAATAGTCATTTTCTAAATTTTGAGGGTTGCAGGGGAAGCAAGAGAAAGGTGAGAAGCTATAATGAAACATGATGTATTCACATATGAATATATATGTGATGTATTAAAACAGTGAGGCATACATGTCGGAGTGGTCGAGTGGGGATGCGTTAATTCAAGGAACCCGGTTTCGAATCCCTGTGTACACCAAATGAAATCAATTTTTTTTGGGAACCCGGAACCGATGAATGTTAAATATGTGTATGTGATTTATTAATATGGTGAATCATACATGGCAGAGTGGTCGAGTAGGGGATAGGTTATTGTAGGTAACCCGGGTTTGAATCCCACTTTAAACCAATTTAAAACAATTTTTTTCCAATAAAACAAAGTCGTTTTGAACTTAATTTCTACGTAATCATCAGTTAAATCCACGTAAGACTCCAACAATATTTGACTAACGGAGACACAGTCAATGTATGAATTTATCGAAAAGTGAGTTGGCGTATGAAATTTGAATATAATTTGAGTTGAAGTATGTTTTAGCACATAGTGTGAGTGTATGTACTGATCGGGACCGCGACTTCTTGTTGATGTATGAATCAGCCGTTTTCCCTTGTAATGGGTTTACTGATTTGATAAACAATCACGTTGCCCTAGGAGAAAAGTAAACAAGGCCCATTTATCCTTTCAAGTGCTTTTAATCTCAAGAATGGCAAGTATCAGGCCCATTAGCTGATGAGAATGATAATTTCCAATATGCTATCTCATGTGCGAATCATATCTTCCAATAATTCATAAAATACAAAGATTTCAAACAACTACTTCATGTTTATATCCGTATCCAAAACTGATTTTAATCCTTCTGCCATAGCAAATGGAATATATGTATCCAAATATTCACCAATACTAAGGAGATGATTGGTCGTGGCGGTAGATGCTCTGGACAGTTAAAATTTAATCTAGAGCTAAATATGTCAACTAATCGAGTTTTTCTTTCCTTAAAAAACTCACAGCAAAAAAATCTCCGCAAAATCAAAATATGGCTATACAGAGCTTTATTTTCAGAACAAAAATGAGTGTTTTAGAAAGTTACAACAATGAAAACTACAGCAGATAAATCTACAGATTAAATTTTACAGCAAAAAATATAAAACTACAGTCCTTACCAATCATCTCCTAAATAGTTTTTTTTGGTAAAATCAAGAACATGCGTATATATCTGTTATGCAAACTTTCACTTGGCAAGTCCTAAATCATTTTTTGTATCTAGTCAAGAGACGTACTATTTTTTTATTTTTCAACAACTTATTAATCTTGTCGCATGTATGGGTCATCAATATTCTATATGGTTTCAACGGGTGAAAGTAATTTCCTTGACTAATGAGAATGCCAAGTCTAGAATATTATTAATTGATAAATAAGTAATACGAACGAAGTCAACAGATTGTATATGCGTAGACATATGTGCGCGAGATGAATCTTTTTGTTGGAGAATATGTTCATTTGTATTGCCATTTGTCAAGCTCATAGTTTAAATTTCTTGAACCTCTCATCATTTTTAACACTAGTTAATGTCGGCGATTTGTAAGAGTGCAACAAACTGTTTCTACAATTTCGCAGTCTTGATTATTACCAGTCACTATATATATAGTTAAAATCTTTAGTTGATGACAACACTTCTTAAGCAAACGTCGTCGAACTTTAAAATATGTAATCACCAAATATATTTCACATAAGCGAAATGAAAGAATCCAGTACATAAAACTCGAATGTCGACATTAGAGAACATGGAACTAACAGAATACAAGCTGTTGGTTAGATGCTCTTACTCTTCCAAAGTCACATAAATAAAACGAATTATATATTAGATATGATTTTCCGGAGTGTATCTTGAATGATGACTATTACAGTTATCTTTTATAAAACTTAAATTAATAGTTTGGCCATCAAATCTCTCTAAGTAATCGTTTTGATCATATGTATATCAGTATATGGAACTGCTAATATCAATTACTATATTCTCTACCTTTACTTTTTTTTCCTTATAAATGAAAAAGTAAAACTCAAACCGGGGAATATTATGTATAAGCCAATTGCTGTTACATAAAAGGTAACTCATTGGAGACACACGAAAACATACAGAGAAAAAGTTTAATGTATTAAGACAAGGAGGTACAAGAACACCAAAACCTTGATACAACAAAATTGTACGTAAGATTTATGAAGGGGAAAACGAGAGAAGAAAAGCATATATATGGCGATATTAAATGACCTGCATGGATCAGTCACAATTATTGTGCTTGAATCTCCGGTCAAGTAAAATATCCGTATAGATCATTCAATGATGTTGCGGGTCAGGTCCTCCCGGTGAAACCCTTTCCGAATCTACTAAAAACCTCCTTTCATTATATCCTTTGAACTTGGAGAGATCAAACCCGAGCTCACGTAGGAGAACCTGACTATTTATAATGCCCATGTTTGCAACTCTATCTGCATGGAGGATTCGGGCTTGAGTACTCAAGATTGGTGATGAAAATATTATTAGGAGCATGATAAGAGCTTGTTTAAGGATTAAATTCTCCATCGCAGGGTATTGATGAGAAGAAAGGTAACTCGTTTAGGATCGAGAAACAGAGAGCGAGAGATACAAAATGGGATGAAGTTGAGAGAGAGTGTGATGACTTGTATGCAATGATATATTCTATTTATAGAACACAAGATCTAGCGAACATACTAAGTATTGAGTCGTTTGGCTCAGTGGAGAGAACATGATGGGATCCACAACAAAAATGAAAGGCAAATCTGACTCATATATTAGGATTATAAAACTTATGCACGTCCGCACAAAAGCAATATGACATGGGTTATTCAACTGATCCAACTTTCGAAATTCTCAGGTGAAAATCTATATTTCATGGACCATTAGGTATTTACTTTACATGTATATGGTTGATTAATAATTAAAAAAGTTCGATGTTAGGATTATACCAGGATAAATATAAAAATGTCAACTAACCCAGATTCTCATGCGAGGTTTATAGGCTTTTGTATATATTTTTAATTCATTAATTTGGTTTTGCTATTTACTGTGGATTTTCTTGAACAGTTTTCACAACCTTCAGTTTTTACGTCACCATTAATTTTATAATCGTAGGTTTACTAGAAATCAATTGTATATAGAAAAAAAAATCAATTGTATATAGCACACAGCCTGTTTTATTTCAAAATATTTAAACAAAAAGAGAAACCTAGTTGATTTCCAAAAACAGAAAGAAAAAACAAAACGGCACATTGTAGTATAAACATTGTATTATAAACTTTATTTTAGTTGCATTTATAGCAGTGTTAATGTATATATCAATCAATACAGACGAATCAGCTTTATAGGTGTGCAAGTAAATAATGAAGGCGTATAATTTAATTCTTACAACATTTCATATTATACTTTAAAACTACGTGACAAAGACAATGGTTTGAGATGGGTCAAATATGCTGGAAGAAAAGAACTATAAACATTTCAATAAGAAGTCAAAATATTTTTACGAATATGTTCAGTATGTATTTTTCTTTCTAATCAAATTATTCTATGTATTAAGTTGTAGGTTTTTATATAAGAAAACATCATTGAATTAAAATTAACACAGTTTTCTCAAAATAAGCGTGAATTTTATGCAAGTCAGAAATGCACGAATTTGTGTTGATTTGACCAAAGTATTCTTGTAATTAACATTAACTTTTGTTTGATCTTAATTGTTCTCAGTTCTTCTTATCAAATCTCTAATTAACGATTTCCAGTTCTCTTTCCCAAATCCTTAAATAATCATTAAAAGAGCAGGTGATCGGGAGCTCTTCTATTCAAAGCCTTGAATCATGAATGTGAACGACGAACTAGTGCATATATATATATATATATATATATGTTGTCTCAGTCCAAGGAGTTGATAGAGAGACGCTGTCTCAGTATCACTATAAATAATTCATGTTGCTAAGGAACGCTATCTCAGCATCAGTATAAATGATTCATGTTGCTAAGGAGTCTGATGATGACTCTCCGGTTCATGGAGAAGAAGAATCTCTGGTCAGAGCTCATTGAGTACTTGAGCTGGGGATGTATGGAGCTGGTAGTGGACAGTGGGGACATGATGGATGATTTTAGTGAAATCCCCGCATATGTGTGGATATGAATATTTGAAATCGCTGATAAGTTTTCATACGTCGAAAAAAGTCATGGAAAAGGGAGACGAAGAAACATTTGTTCTGTCGGACCAAAATGACAATAAATGGGAAGGTGTTGCTTTTGTTTTAGTTAGCCGACAAATGACCAAACCCATTTGATCTCTGTTTCTGTTCAACACATGTACATTGAAAACTCTATAAATTAATAATGTTAAGACTATAATATTTTATTAATTTATAAATTTACTAATTAAAAAAAAAACTTCTGTTTCTGTTTTCTATTTTTTTATTTATAAAATAAGAAAATATTTGATTTCACCATGTATACATTAATTAAATTTTATAATTTAACCTTCATATTGTTTATTATATTATTTGGTGTAGATTTTTATGTTTCATATAATTTATATATGATTTTTGATATAATTTTACTAAATATTTTTAAAATATATTGAAATGTTAAGAAAAACAAAGGTATTTTCATTGTGAATATAAAACTCAAAATATAATGTTCAATTTATACTTATATAAAATGTATATAAACATAGATTATTAATTTAATATTTTAATAGGATCATATATTTACATAAGACTTTCTAAAAAAATATTATCTTATTATTTTATCGATTTGTGTCATATTTTGAATTGGTCCAATTCGAGACCGATTTTTTTATCAATTTATAGTGTTTACAAATTTATAGAATATTAATTTATAGAGTTTTTACTGTGTATGGTATCTTTTTTTTTCATGTTTCATCAATGTAACTTTAGAAATAGATTTAAGGGGTGATATGTTATTTAGTCTAATTCAGTTGGTGTATTTAATGAATTTTTGATAGAGTTTTCTTAACGTCATTATTTTGTATCTCATCATGGAAAATAAACTAACTACACATTTATTATTTCGGTTCGGAAATATGATTCCATCCATAGTGTAAAATGTTTTAATGAAGATTTGATGTTTTAAAATATAAGGTGTTTTGATATTTCAAAAATAATTTTAACTTTACTGAAAATTAGTTGATCAATAATATTTTAGTATATTAATTACGATTGATTATTTTTAAAGTATTTTTTATTTTTCTTTTCTTTTTAACCAAAATATGTTACATTATATAACGAAGAGACTATTATTTATGGACCTGGAATATTGTTGGTGATGGTAGTTTTTTATTTATCAAATCTGTTATATAATTTTACTAACAAAGATAAAGAAAAACAGTAGTACAAGGAATTTTTTTCTTTTCAAAGAGGAATCATTATAAATTATAGAATACCTAATATCAATCATTTTAAATTTAACATTATAAAATAATGAACCAGTACTTGTCGATTTACAAATAAAATATCCCCTGCTTAATAATTGATAAAATTTTCCAAATCACTCAATATCTCAACAAAATTTTATGTTTTGATAAACTAATAGATATTTTTAGTGAATTTAAAAGAATTTTGTATTTTTAATTAACGATTTTATCAAAACATTTTGAAATCATCAAAAGTTCACTAATTTGATCATATTAAAAATATTTGCTTAAAATATAATTTTTAAAAAAATAAATAAATCACTAGTTCAATAACACTAAAGTTAAAATGGATATTTAAAATTTATATTTAATAAACTATTGTTTAATTTTAAAATGATTCTAAATTTTCGTTTGATACATTACTAAAAATTAAAATTATTGCTTTTGAAGGCAGAAGATCATAATTACATAATTTTATGTCATTTTTGTGTGCTTCTTATATATCAAATCAGATAATTTCTTCAAAGCTCAATAAAATCTTTAAAATCTATAGATCATGAACGTTTTTGCCGGTTATAAATTGTTTCCTAACTTAAATCCACGGAAACACCAGTGTTGAATTCCTTAAAAATAAACAAAAAACAGAAAATGTATGGATGACTGTGGTCAAGTGGTAGATGAGGTTTGAATTTCGTCCGAGGCAATTTACCTGGTGGATGAGATTTGGATTTCGGCCGAGGCAGTTTACTTAGTAGTCTAGTAACATGTGATTTAGTTACTCTCTGACATTACTCGAAAGTTATACCAAACTTATAGAAGACAGTGTAGTAATAATCCACTCCGTAGCATTAAATATACTCTTTCCGAAATTGACCGTATCAGTTGATAGGCGATATCAAAAAATGTTTCAGTAAATCACATTCTTTGGTTAGTAATGTTATCTACTATATAATACTTGAAAGTTATAAGGTCGACAAATCTAGGTATTGCCCACATGGAAATTATGTCGGACCGACTTATATCCATCCACATGATCAGTAGGTCCCAACAAAGCTTATCCATTGTCACTTTTTCGGTTATACACATTATATAACTGACAAAGATAAAGTAATCGCTACAAGAAAAAAGTAAGGATTCTGAGGGAAAAAATCGTCGGAATTTCGTCGGAATATCGTTATTCCGACGACATACCGACGAAACAAGTCGTCGGAAATAATTCCTCGAAATTTCTTCTTTCCTCGGAAATCCCTCGGAATTTTCCGACGGAATTCCGAGGAAACAAAATTCCGAGGAAATTCCGAGGATCATTAGTTTGTCGGAAATGTCCTCGGAATATACCGAGTGAGAACTTCGTCGGGATATTTCCTCGGAAGTTCATCTCGGAATTTTCCGACGGAATTCCGAGGAAACAAAATTCCGAGGAAATTCCGAGGATCATTAGTTTGTCGGAAATGTCCTCGGAATATACCGAGTGAGAACTTCGTCGGGATATTTCCTCGGACGTTCGTCGATCGATGCGTTTTTTGACATATATACATCGATCGATAGGAATATACCGACGGACATATTCCTCGGAATTTTCCGAGGGACCTGTTCCCTCGGTATATTCCGAGGGACCCGTTCCTCAGAATAAACCGAGGAAAAGGTCCGTCGGTATATTCCAAACTTTTTTTTATAAACACATCGATCGATGGATTTATGTCCAAAAACGCATCGATCGATCGAGTAACGAGGAAATATCCCGACGAAGTTCTCCCTCGGTATATTCCGAGGA
>NC_027751.1:46476416-46477026 GCF_000695525.1 Brassica oleracea var. oleracea | reverse complement strand
TACAAAAATCGATTTTATAAATACAAAAAAATAAAAAATTCTAAAAAAATTCTAAATCAATTCAACAAAACAAATTATTCAACCAAATCACAATTCTAAACCTATTATACAACCAAATCACAATCCTAACCAATCACCCTAACAAAAATCTATCAAAACTACACAAAAACCTAACAAATAGAACCTAAGAGAGTGGGATAGGGTCCTTACATGATTTGTGTAAGAGAAGGGGGAGATCGACGGAGATATCGTCGGATTTCAGGGGGAAATCGCCGGAGAGAAGAGAGGAATCGCGCAGAGGAAGAAGAGAGAAATGGGGAAGAAGAAGGGGCTTGTGGTTATAAAACCTAGGTTCCGACGGACATTATCCGTCTGAATTCCGTCGGAATTATAATATCAATTTTCGCGAAATATTTGCCCGGTAAAATGAAAATATACCGAGGAAATACCGAGAAACTAGTGTTTGGGGTTTCAAAACATCAATTATTTTTGCCGTATTTTATTTCTTATACAATTGTAATCCATACCATTGAGGATTCTTTGTATAGATGAGCATAAACCATGAAATAACAATTTTCAAAACTAATTGAAAGTATTCCCTTTACCGTTC
>NC_027751.1:46453078-46472262 GCF_000695525.1 Brassica oleracea var. oleracea | reverse complement strand
TTAAATCCTGCCGACATACCGAGGAAATTCCGACGGAATTCCGACGGAAAAGGCTAGTTCGTCGGAATTTCCTCGGAATTTTGTAAAATCCTCCAACGGCTCTCCAACGGCTATAATATTTCCTCGGAATTCATCGGTTTTTTCCGAGGAACACATTTTTCCTCGGAATTTCCTCGGAATATTCTGACGGACTGATGTTTCCTCGGAATTCCGTCGGTTTATTCCGAGGAAACTCAATTTTGTGTTTCCTCGGAATTTCCTCGGAAATTCTTCGGTATATTCCGAGGATTTCATTTTTCGTCAGAATGTCCGTTAGAATATCGCTGTTTTCTTGTAGTGAATCAACGGCGACAAAAGTATGTTTGAATTAATTTAAGGGTAATATAACACAACAGAATAATCCGAGAAGAATTATGTCAATAATGACAACATATTTTAAAATGGTGGCTAAAGGAAGGCCACTTATTTAACTCCATGACTAGATTACAAGTCAGAAAATTGGATACTCAGATTCGTTTTGACTATTCTCTTAGGTACTACTAGAGGTAGAGATTAAAAGGCTCTTGGATAATAATATGCACCAAATCTGTTTTTCTTTTATGTACATACGTGCCCTTTTTTTATTCAAAGTCGCGGTTTTTTTTTTTTTTTGGGTGTGTGGTGGGGGGGTGGGGGGTATTAGTTAATTCTAGGTATTTATAGTTGAATATTTGGATATAATAGAGTAATACGATAACTAGATCAAACGGTTTGATTGATTGAGGAGATATTTTCGTGAAACTCTACCATTTACCATGCGTTTGATAGCCAGATATAAACTATGATTTTCGCATACTTTATTTTTGTTTTAGATATCTTGTGTTGCTGTCACGATCATACTCTTGTGCATACGTTAGATGGAATTTGTTGTTCAAATCTGATATTATTCTATTCTCAAAATTCTTAATACATATTTTCTTCGATTTTTGACCAGTTCAGTATCAAAATAACGTCACGTAGTGATTGCACCGTTCCTCATTGTTCAAAAGTTATTTGTAACATCTCTGAGTGTATGTTTTCTTTGATTACAAGTTTGTATACATAACATGCACATATATGTACACTTTAATTATACGAGAAAATGTATTGAGCTGGTGGCTAAATATATTTGTTGTAGTATGTTATGTGACCAAAATTGGACGAACTGCTAATATATGTGCGAGTCAAATTTTAATCCAGGTGCATCCAATCCATATATGACATCCGAGGTTGCATCTCTCTTTTTAATTATGTCTGTTGATTAAACAAAGTGCCACATTTTCTTGAAGATGTTTCTTTCTATTATTATTATTATCATCAGTAGAATATGTATAGTTTATTTAGATAAGAATAACTTTATATATAGTATTTAAGAAAAGTATAGCATATGCATGAAAGTGACAATGCCCCTTCAAAAACCTAATCTATCCCTTCCAAAACCTAAGAAGGCACCTAAATAGTAGAATCTAATTATTCACTTTAATTAGTATTATAACTAATGACACATATATATATTTATTTATTTTAATTACAAAGTTGAAGGCATACAGGCTCTCACCAAAACCAGAAGTTGTTATGGAACCAATTAGTGAAAAGTTGGATGAGTTTTTCAAGTGTAAAAAGGAGAAACAAAGTCAAAATTATTTGGTTTAATATTTCCTCTAGTTAATTATGCATGTGAACCAGGAACTGATGTAACATCCAGGCTTGTTATTTTTTTTTACCAAATATGTGGAAGCTTTTTTTTCTTACTGCCAAATATATGGAAGCTTGTTTTCTTTGTGGGGAACCTTGAGGAATCTAGAGACCAGCTCTATTTTGTTTGCAGTTATACGTACATGTACAATTTGGTTTGAGTTGGGGACTGCTTTCCTCGTTATAGGGTCATTTGGATATATTGGTTTGATACTCCACACAACCTTGGGTGATCGGCAGTTCAACGTTGAAGCTCATGATTACATTTTGATCATACTTCTTTTCTAAACTACCATTTACAACATGTGGAATGAAACACATGGTCAACAACATTGGTTTGCAAACTGGATGGATTACTACAACGTTGGTTTGCAAAGCGAGGATACATTACCTGACATTGGACTCCTTTTTCTTATATGATTCTTACTTTGTGTGTAACTTTTTGTCAATTAATAAATTTAAAATCGAATCACCAAAATATGTAAATTACATTTCTATTTCTATTAATTTTCCCCAACAAACCATTGCATGGAAAACCCTATCCGAGCCGTGTAACATTTCTCGGCGCACTAGATAAATTTTAAGATGGTGAGAATGATGCGTGCAAAAAAAATATGGTGAGAATTAACCCGCGGTTATCACTCGTCTGTAGATAGTTTTTTTTTCTTCAAAATGTCAAGAGAAAGAAATGCATAAATAAATAAAGAATGAATTTGTGAAATGACTAAGTTTGGAATGAAAATTAAGTGTAGAGCATTGATTTTGACAGAATTAAGTATCTAATAATTAAGTTTAATCTGAGCCGGTTTTAACCCCTTGAACTTACAAGTAACCGGTAAAGGAGAGATGGTGAGATGATATTGACAACAACATGTATGGTCATTATTTACTCTGAACTATCTTAAAAGGGAAGATACACATTCCACGTCATGTATTAAATAACCGCATACGTTTCACTTTCACTGTGTTCAATAAATAAGTGGACAAAAATAAAACACTTCTGCAATAAATGGTATTCCATTTACTTCATATTAACAAAATGATACAGAACACCAATTCCATCTCTACTCTAGATATTAAAGCCTATCACAATCACATCCACAACCCCTAAATACTAAATCCTAAATGTTATTCACTAAAGCCAAAATCAAAATATAAATCCTAAATCTAAATATAAACTCTAAACCCAAACATAATGAAATAAAGTAAATAGTACTATAGTACATATTTACAAAAATTATGAAATGTTTAGGATTGTATGTAAGAAGTTAATGATGGTCCCAGTTTCAACTCCCACCTTCCAAATACTAAATACTAAATACTAAACACTAAACCCTAAACACTAAATCCTAAACCCAAGTATAAATCTTAAATACAAATATAAACCATAAACTCAGATATAATAGAACAAAATCAATAGTATAATACATATTGGTGAAATTATGAAATATATATGCTTGCATGAAAGAAGTTATGTTGACCCCAACCTCAACCCCCACCTTCCAATTACTAAACCCTAAACCCAAAATCAGTAAACCGTAAACCCAAATTTAAATCATAACCCTAAATACTAAATCGTAGACCCTATTCACTAAAGCCAAAACCAAAATATAAATCATAAATCCAAATATAAACTCTAAACCTAAATAGAATGAAATAAAATAAATAGTATAGTACCTATTTACGAAATTATGAAATGTCTAAACTTGAATGTAAAAAATTAATGATGTCCCCAATCTCAACTCCCACTTCCAAATACTAAACCCTAAACCCTAATCACTAAATTATAAACCTAAATATAAATTTTAAATACAAATATAAACCCTAAACTCAGATAAAATGAAACAAAAGCAATAGTATAGTACATATTGGTGAAATTATGAATTGTATATGCTTGCATGTAAGAAGTTATGTTGACCCCAACCTCAATCCCCACCTTCCAATTACTAAACCCTAAACCCAGGATCACTAAACTCTAAATTCAAATTTAAACCTAAACCCAAATTTGAACCCTAACCCAAATATTAAAATCTTAAAATAGTGCATAATATTATGTAATATTAAACTATACTAAATACTAAACTCTAAACTCTAAATCCTAATTACTAAACCCTAAACCTAAATAAATAGATTAAGCTAAACCCTAATCAAGGAAGCATAAACCCAAATAGAACATATATAATATGGTTTACTATATTCAAACCTTTACTTAGTAAATCTAAACTAAATCTAAACCTTAGACTGGAACCTATAAACCCAAATACAATATATAAATTGTTTTCCAATATTAAACACTTAAAATCACATTTACTTGGTTAGCATGTTGCATATCTTATATTCCATATAGTCTAAGTAGTATAGTAAACGAATGTTCCAAATAATCAAATTTATTCAACACTCGAAAAATGAATTTCATATTACAATCAATCACACAAAATGACAAACAAGAGACCTATCAAATTTAAAAACATGACATATTATTACATTTTTAAGGAGTAGTATAGAAATATGCCTCAAGTAGTATGGTAACCGTACATAGGTAGCTATACTTAAGAATATATACTATACTATTCGTTTCACCGAATATAGTATAGATGGCGAGTTCATCTTCTTCAATTCTTCTTTTTTTAGACAGGCCGATACACATTCATTTCGTTCACCATCATTATTCTTCACCACCATATAGAGATCGTCTTCATCTCCTCTCTGTTTCCCGACACGACGATGCTTTTATTTACTCGCCGTCGTTGTTCTTCACCACTAGATCTGTAAAACAAAAACAGAAACAAAAACAGAGTATGGAAACAAAAGCATGATTGTGAGAATCAATTGATTTAAGAAAAAAAAGAAAAGAAATGAAAGAGTTGTTGTGTGTGCTCACCGTTTATGACTTCATCGTTGTCTCTTCTTTAGAACAGGCCGATACACATTCATTTCGTTCACCATCATTATTCTTCACCACCATATAGAGATCGTCTTCATCTCCACTAGATCTGTAAAACAAAAACAGAAACAAAAACAGAGTATGGAAACAAAAGCATGATTGTGAGAATCAATTGATTTAAGAAAAAAAAGAAAAGAAATGAAAGAGTTGTTGTGTGTGCTCACCGTTTATGACTTCATCGTTGTCTCTTCTTTAGAACAGGCCGATACACATTCATTTCGTTCACCATCATTATTCTTCACCACCATATAGAGATCGTCTTCATCTCCACTAGATCTGTAAAACAAAAACAGAGACGAAAACAGAATATGAAAACAAAAGCATGATTGTTAGAATCAATTGATTTAAAAAAAAGGAAAAAAGAAATGAAATAGTTGTTGTGTGTCCTCAGCGTCTACGCTTTCATCGTTGTCTTTTTTTCACCACTGGATCTGTAAAACAAAAACAGAAACGAAAGCAGAGTATGAAAACAAAAGCATGATTGTGAGAATCAATTGATTTAAGAAAAAAAAGGAAAAGAAATGAAAGAGTTGTTGTGTGTGCTCACCATTTATGACTTCATCGTTGTCTTTTCTTTAGAACAATTGATTGTTCTTTTGGTGAGAAGAAATTCAATTCAAAAAGATGTATGAGTAATGAAAGACCACGTTTTACTTTTTACAGTTATAAATTATTAATTAAATATTGTTTTCTTTGTGCAGATTTCAACGGTTGTATACAAAGGTATAATGATATTATTGTACAAAAGACATATTACATATTTGCAAACTAGGTCTTTTTGTCGTACAATGAATTATAATTCGTATGTTAACAAAAAAACGGTACATCGTGCAATGACGGCGCCCAAATATAATTACATATCTCTCTGCATCAACTCCAACTAATATACATACTTTCTTTTTTTTGGGCAACAACTAATATACATACTTTTATGACGCGAAAAGCAAAGGTACGTAGCTTTATCGATGGATCGTAGATTAGAGTCTGTTGTTGTTGGGTAGGTACACGTACACGTAAAGCCAATTCAGATGGCGTTAAAAATAACGGTTGAGCTCTCCTTGAGTGATGTTCATGTGACTCGAAGAATCATGGTTTAGGCGGCAAACGCTAGTGGCCACGTGCGCATTTCACGTTTATCTTTTTCTTTTCTATTTTTTGTATCATAAGTGAACAGAAAATAAAAACTAAAAACTTTTGCCTTTTCGGTACATTGAGGTCTAGGGTTATTCGGTCAGTAACTTTAAAGATAGTTTAAAACATCTCTCCTATATTGGGCATGTTCGTTTACCTATCGCGCGACCTGCGACATGCGGCCTGTGACTGATCGTAGGTCGCAGGTTGTTGTTCGTTTTGAGATCGCGTAACATGCGACTTGCGATTGGTCGCATGTCGCAAATCGCTGGTTGTTTTTAGTTTTGATGTCGCGCGACTGATTGCACGACCAGTCGTGGGTTCCCATTCAAGTCGTCCGAAAAAACAATGACTAAAAATTAAGAAAATTTTGATCGCGCGACTGGTCGCAGGTCGCAGATCGCAGGTCGCGCGACACGTAAACGAACATAGTTTTAGTCGCAGGTCGCAGGTTTAGTCGCAGACCGCACGACACGTAAACGAACGTAATCTTATTCTCAGGTCGCAGGTCGCGCGACACGTAAACGAAAAGGACCAATAAAGGAGAAATATTTATAATAAGGGGATGATTGGTAAGACTTATGGCTTTTATTTTTTGGCTTTAAAATAATAGCTGTAGATTTTATCGCTGCAGCTGTAGATTAATTATTTCCAGAGCACTAAAGCTCTAGAAAAATTGATTTCCAAAGCTATTTTGTTTCGTATCTTAGTTTTTATGGCTGTAGCTTTAAATTTTTTCTTAGAGCATGATTGGTAAACTAAAGTGGATGTAGAAAAAAAAATGGGCTGTGGAAAGCACTCATAGCACTTACCAATCACTCCCTAAATGTGTTCATACATTAATTGACACGTGACATCTTCACAATTATTTAAAAATTAATGTGTTCATAAATTAGCTTTTTGACTTCAGTGCTAGGGGTGAGTATTCGGATATCCATTCGAGTTTGGTTCACGTATGTTCGGATTTTGGGGTTTTAGGGTTAAAAATTTATGCTTCAGGCGGATATTTATAAATTTTGGTTCGGTGTCAGTTCTGATTTTTACTTTTTTCGATTCGGATTTGGATAACCCGTATAAATTATTTTTAAAAAAATCATATATACTTTAAATTTCTTAAAATCTAAAAATAAAAATATTATATAACATATAAATTTGAACAATGTAGCCACAATAAACTAAACTTAACATAAATTGGGTTGGTTTGAATATTTGGATGGAGAATCAATAGATATTTCAAGTATTTTTTGGCATTTTGAATACTATTTAGCTATTTTATATGTTTACTTTTGACTAGTTGTATATATCTTCAAGTATTTTAGACAATTTCAAAATATCTTATATTTTTGAATGTTTTTTGGATATTAAATCTAAAAATAACTAATCTGTTTAAGTATATAAATCTGATTCAGATATACTCGGGTACCCAAAATATTTTGGTTCGGATCGGGTTCGGTTGGTTCTTTATATACCAAAGTTTTGAACATATTCAGATATTTAACCAATTTCGCTTCAGGTTCGGTACTAATTTTTTGAACATATTCGGTTTAGTTTTTCGGGTTTGGGTATTTTTCCCAACCCTATCCAGCACATACAATTTAATGTGTTCACATACTAATTTTTTTAAACAGTTCAATTTTTAGTTCCTACAATTTTAACATTTCTATTAGTGAATTGAAGTTCTCTCCGTGCAAGTACTGAATAATATCATTATTGAAAGAAATAAATCACAAAATCATTAAGATTCACATCAACTAAAATGTTGGAATGATGATGTTTTTAGAAATTGAAAGTTTCATACCTTGCAAAACTTAGCCATGGATGATGCTTATGTACACGAAGGAACCAAATAATTGTGATTAGTTATGAATTAAGGAAGCTGAAGTGAAAACACCACACACAAAGTCGGATCTTTAGTTTAGCTAAGTATTGTTTTTCTTTACAAAGTTTTCATCTCAGACCAAGAATTATAAACATAATAAAATTGCTTAAAAAATCAGAGAACATAAAAGTTTTAAAGAAAAGAAAATTTGTGAAATCGATTGAAAAACAAAATTCAGGTGCCGAGTGAAGAGATCTATTATTTTCGACACAACCCTAATCCCTTTCACTCGATTGTATCGTGTCTTTATTATATTTATCAATAATTTTTATAAGAAACTCGGTGGGCACTACAGTTATTTTCTCGGTTTGGTTCGGGTTGATTAGTTCGGTTCTAGTATTTTTCTAACTGAAATAAACCATAGTTAGTTTGGTTTGGTTCGGTTAGGTTCGGTTTGTGTTCGGTTCGGTTGGGTTTGTTTTTTTGGATCAGTTTAATTAGGCTCTTCTTAGTTTAATTGTTTTAAAGAAAAATTATGTTTTAAAACATAAATTATGTAAACATAAACTATGTGAACTAAATTCAATATAAAACTAAAACAAAAAACCTTCAAAAAGTCAAGAAAAAGTATATAAGAATTAAAACAAATGAAAACTTACTAAAAATTAAAAAAAAATAACATCATTAGTAATGTCTCTTATATCATTATTTAAAAGCCTGCAATGAATCATCAATGTCTCTTATATTATTATTTAAAATTCTGCAATGAATCATTTTCTATATGACGTTGTGGAGAAGAACTTTTATTTTTAATAAAATTTTCTTTATGTTTTAGGTTTAGATTTAACATCCACGTTTACATATATAAGAATATAAAAATACAGACTTTTCTATTTCTTTTAAATAAAATATTTTAATGATTAAATATTCGGTTAGAAGAATATATGTTAATGAATAAAAATGGAAAATATGTGGTTTGGTATTAGAATTTTAGTATATTGGTATTACTAATATTTTCAATTTAAATAATTACAAAAACACATTGGTTTCTTGGTTCGGTTCGGTTTTAAACCAAACGAACCATTCGGGTTGGAGAAATCTTCAACCGAATGGTTTGAAATAGACTTTAGTTCGGTTTGAATAGGTTTGACTCGGTTCGGATCGGTTTTTTTGCTCACCCCTATAAGAAAGTACACGTTATTGGTTATAGATTACGTCAATTTTACAACATGTCCAACAATATTGACACAACGCCCAACTTATTTTATTGGTATTCTTAAAGTATGGTCCATTAGTTATGTATATAAGATAAACCCAAAATATTTGTGTTACATTTATTTTGGAAAAATTTCCTAGGATAGCCATTTTTTAAGTTTTGTCACAAATATAGTCTTCAATGAGGAAAACCAAAAGAAGTTTTATTAAAAAGTAAAAATATATTTATACCCTAGGATTAACTAATCTAGAGTTAGGGTTTAAAGTTAAGGGGTGGGTTTTTGAAGATAGGGTTTCAAATTGTAAAAAGTAAAAAAATTAATTTTTTTTTAAAAAAAATATGTTATTTTGGTCATTTTCCTTGTTGAAAGCTATTTTTATGACAAAACTAAAAAAAATATCTGAGAGAATTGCTTTTTATTTTATTTTGCTTTATATTAATAGAAAAAGTAAGTATGGGTAAAATATATGGATCCGAAGTTTCGAACCAAACTTAATTCGAAAGTAATACTAAACACATGAACAAGAATGAACACTCAAAATTCAAAAGAAACCGAGAAAGTTGTATATTGTCAGAAAAGTATATTTGTTTCTGGAAAATAAATTTGGAATAACAAAGTGCATGGGCGATGTGAACAAAAACAAATACATGGGCCAAGCTATCATAGACTTATGGGCTCGAACTGGCACACCTTTAGAATGATATTTGCTATTTGGAGACAGGAAAGATGAATGAAGGACGTTTTAAAAAGAATCATGAAATGCTATCCTAGAACATGGGTCACAGTGGCAAGATTAATCCACTAATTATATCATTACTCCAACCTTTCATTACTAATTAGACTACTATCTGCATTATCTATATTATTAAAATTGAAATACTTTTTTGGTACCGTTTGAAAACATGAATAGCATTATAAATGATAATTGTTTGGAAACATAAATAACAGTATAAAAAAGAGGTATACTGTTATTTTAGTATTTTCATTAATATAATTATATTAATTGTCTTTACTTATTTCACTCAATTTTACAATTTCATTAATTATATTACCTTAACAACGCATCACATCATTAGTTATATTATCATAATAATAATAGTGCAGATTTTTATTTATTAGTTAATCAACATTAACTTTGTGTCAATTATAAAATCAAAAATGTAAAATAACTGGGTTTTGCATACGGTTAAACGTTTGGTTTAGTTTGTTTTACTAAAAAGTTTTTTAGTTTCAATCAGTGAAAAATTACGTAGCCAAAAACATAATTTAAAGACATGTTTTGTGAATAAAATAATAACTTAAATCAAAATAATAAAAATGTATTACATTTATTGTCATTTATTTTTTCACCCCATATACTTATTTTACTAAATAAAAAAACTATTTTTATTTCACTTAATTTAGCCAAACACATAAAAAGAATAATTTTTATTAGTTTATAAAATCAGTTAGGCGTGAACATTGGCTATTCATTTAGGTACGAGTTGTTCTTTTCAGGTATCATGTTTTTTTTTTGAAATTAGGCCCGCTTGAATATCATAAATTTATGTGTGAGTTTTGAATTGGATTCTTCTGGGTCTGAATGAGTTCGGTTCTGATGTATAGGAACCTAAAAATATCTAAATAAAAAATGTATCTAAAACGGATTCGTATATTTGTACCAAAAATAATCATATTACCTGATTTAGTCGAGATCTTTTGAATACAATTAGTTATACTACGACACATCTAAAATATATGACACTAATTATGAAAAAAATATCAATTTACAAAAATATAAGACCCGCGCGGATCAATCTCTAGTAATTATATTATTTGGGGACATTAATACTAGTATAAAAAAAAGAATAGTGTCCTTTTAGTAATTTTATTAATATAATTACATTAATTGTCTTTCCATATTTCACTCAGTTTAACAATTTCATTAATTATATTACCTTAACAATACATCACATCATTAATTATATTACAATAATAATAATAGTGCAGATTTTTATTTATTAGTTAATCAACATTAACTTTGTGCCAATTATAAAATCAATAACGTAAAATAACTGGATTTGAATATGGTTAAACGTTCGGTTTAGTTTGTTTTACTAAAATATTGTTTTTTTTTGAATTTTAATTTCAATAGGTGGAAAATTACATAGTCAAAAACATAATTCAAAGACATGTTTTTGTAAATAAAATAATAACTTAAATCAAAATAATAAAAATATATTACATTTATTGTCACTTAATTTTCACTCCATATAATTATTTTGCTAAATAAAAAACTCTTTCTATTTCACTTAATTTAGCCAAACACCTAGAAACAATCATTTTTATTAGTTTATAAAGTCAGTTAGACATGAATATTGGCTATGCATTTGGATATGAGTTATTTTTTTCGGATATCATTTTTTTTTTTTGAAATTAGACTCTGCTTGAATATTATAAATTTGTGGGTTTTGAGTTGAATCCTTCTAGGTCTGAATGAGTTTGGTTCTGATTTATAGGAACCTAAAAAAATCTAAATAGCAAATGTAACTGAAACGGATTAAGATATTTGTATCAAAAATAACCTTATTACAGAATTCGGTCCAGGTTGTTTGAATACAATTAATTATATTGAGATTCATCTAATGTATATAATACTAATTATGGAAAACAATTATTTAAAAGTGATTATAAGGATAAATGTAGAAAACTAAGAATATCTTAGAATTATTACAGCACGAAGGAAGGTCGAATCATCTTTTTATTAATGAGAAGTATTTCTATATGTTGAACCAAAAACATTTCTCTCCTACTATAACACACCATCTCCATCTATTATTCCTATCACATGAAATATATCATCACCATTAAATTATATTTTTGTATTCAAAATTAAAATCCAATTCACTCATTTATTTCTATATATTTTCGGTCTTGACAAAGTTTTAGTTTATAGATTTTGGACAGATAAAACAGAAAACACACACACACACACACATATATATATATATATATATATATATATATATATATATATATATCAACGATTGCATATCTTTACAATTACAGTTTTTACGTGTTATTCCATTGAATAAGCAGTTTTTTTATTAAGTACGAAATGGGTTAAATATATTTGTTACTTTTATTATGAACTAACAAAATTTTTATAAAATAATAGTCATATATATATATATATCAATGATTTTTGACGAAGTTTTGGTTCATAGGTTTTGGATTGGTAAAGTAAAAAACATATATCTATATATATATCAACAATTACATGTTTTTAGAGTTACAGTTTTTACTGGTTATTCCATCAAATATGTAAAGTATTTATTAAGTACAAAACAGACTGAAAAAATAGATTTGTCGTTCCTAATATGAACTAACAAATGAATTAACAATTTTATGTATAAAAATTAATCCTGCGCTCTTAAAACGTGGGTCAAAATCTAGTTTATTTGTTAAGGTAGAAACACTTATTTAAAATTGCTTTCGATCATATCTCACACCTTTCAGATGTGATATTCATATTGTATAAAGTCTAAATGATCAAGTCCTATCTCAAATCAGGAATTCTCAAGGGATCTAGACCTAAATATTATTTATCAATCATCAATTCGGCCTTATCTATTAAACCCTTAACTTATAGATCAACAATCACACATGAGAAAATGCAAAACAAAAACAATCAAAAACAAATGACAAGAAATAATTAATGAATTAATAGTTATTAGCTAATTGGCAGTGATTAGTAAAATATTCAAAGCAAGCTTAAGGCATGTGTTTAGATCAGTTCTTAACTTAGAAAAACTAGAATTAAAGTTTTAGTGTTCTTTTAAATCTTATAGTATTACAAACTAATGGCGTCGACTTGGTTTATACCGGGTCGGATCCAAAAAAATAAAAGATAGGGTAGCTTTGCAGTGATCGATAGTCGGGTTATACGGCCTGTGTATATATTGTCTCGGACGGTGCGGACCGCTATGAAGCCTCACAGAAGTTGTCACATCCATTTATTTATTTTTCTGTCCGTCTTTTTTTGAACTTTTATTTTATGTCTTCTTTTGCTCTTGTTTATTTCCCTTATCAAGTTCCAAATTCTTCCAAAGCTCAATTTATCTAAGAAATTACTCAAAAAAAGTATGGAAAACATGACACATACAACTTAAAAGTACTCTACAATGCAATACTATATCAAAGACAACAAAATTACATGATTACAACCTCTGATTAATGAAGTGAGTAAAATAAATTAGAAACATGTAAAAACCACAAGTGTAATTATCTGATCTTTAAATTTAATTATCTCGCTGAAATATTGTTTTAGTCGAAATTTGGATCGGATCACTGCTTTCTTGTCCATCCTTGATAGATGTGAATCATGTGATACACTTCAAAAGAATAGCAAGTGTAATTCACTTTCACAAACAGAGCAAGTGTATTTTAATATTATTCAATTAGTTGGCACATGCATGTACATGTTTATATTCTTTATCAAAAAATGTACATGTTTATATTCTATACATTCATATATCGACCCTTTGAGCCTACATGGGACAACCATTTTGATACCACACTGAAGATTCACTTTTTTTTTCTTAGTCAATGTCAACAATTGATGCTTTATAATAAATATCAGTATATAGTGGACAGATTATTAAGAATCTAGGAAGGATATAGCGACAAAACAGGTATCCTAATTATTAAAATTCAGGTTTTTTATGGATATCTCACAAGTCGACAAAGACTCCACATATAAAAACCTATTGAATTTAAAACGAAAACATAACAAAGAGAACCTACTTTTTAAAAGTATCCAGTCATCATGTATTTATTTAGATTACTTTGTTTCTTGTGCAGACTACAGATTAACTGGTTTTGACATTAAATAATGGGCTTATTTGTTATATAACCAAAACAAAAGTGAAATTAGTTTTATAGAAAAAGAGTAGAGGGATAGAAAGAAGAAAGAAGAGAGAGGGAGCGGTTTTGGTTAGACAATAAATTATGGTTTTTTGGGTGGTTATTTCACCTAATTTTCCTTAAATAATAGGAGTACACGTTATTTTAACTAGTTCATGCACGTTAGTCTACTTTTTAAAATTACGTGCAATTCTGTCATAAGTATCCAATCATCAATGTATACTCTCTTTGTTTCATATTATAAATAGTTTAAGTAAAATTTGTTTATTTTAAAATATAAGTAGTTTTCATTATTCTATGTAATTTTTATTTTTATTAGGTATAATGTGACTAATCAAATAATATAGACTTATTTATGATTGGTTTGACTATATCTAATTTATATATCAAATGATTTTAATAATAAATAATAATTTTTTTAATCTTTGTGCATTCATCTAAAATTATTTACGTAAGAAAACAAAGGGAATAGATTATTAGCTAACATCTACAGACTACATACATGAGAGAACTGTCAATTCATAACATAATTAATAAAATTTCTTTTGATTACCTTTTCAAAGCTATTTTAGTAAAAATAAACTAAAAATGGCTACCATAATAATTTTTTCTTTGATTTAACCTTCTTACCCCATATATATATATATTCAGATTAATTAATCTAGACTTAGAGTTTAGAATTAAAAAATATTTAGAGGAAGAAAATCTCAAAAGTTGATTAGTTGCTCCTTTGAGAATTTATTGGATGGGTATTTGAACCTCATCAATCACTTTTGTTTTAATTATCAACTAATCATTTTTTGAAAACCTCTTTCTCATATCATTGATAATGGTGTTTTAAAGAATGTGATTTTGAGGGTGGAGTTTCAAAATTTAAAAAACAAAAAAATTAAAATTAAAATTTCCAAAATAAAAAAAAATTATTTTGGTCATTTTTTTTAAAGATTATTTTGGTGACAAATTTTTTTTTAAAAAAAAAACTATCTAAGAGAATTGTCCTAAATTACATGTGGAACTAAGAACATAGCTTAATTTATTTGACTTTTTTCTGAAACGTTCTTGCAGACGAATGCATGTGTTTCTCAAACCGTACGTACAATCCAAGTTTATATAGCGATAATTATATTCTTCACACTCTTTTATGAGGGATAATGAACCAAACCAAAACTGTCTTTGTAAATAGTTATATATATAAGTTTACAAAAAAAAAAAAGAGTTATATATATTAATATATATATTCCTAGAAAGTAATATCTATGAAGGATTAATTTTTTTTTTGTCACTGAAATACTTCAATAGAAAGGGCAAAAAAACGAGGCCCAACCCATAAAGGGATCCGTTACATAATTGAGTTTCTATGGATGACTTTTGCCAGCGCATCAGCCTCCTCGTTGTTTTCACGATGAACATGAAAAAAATCGACTGAAACAAAAACATAAGAGAGATTGTGGATGTTTTTGATGATTCCCAGCAGTTCTTTCCTCTGTGTCTTGTTGGTGATTGCCCCAATGAGCGTTAAGTTGTTGGAGCCAATCCAGAGATTTGAGATCCCCTGATTTGCAGCCGTATAGAGTCTCTCCCTGACTGCTAATGCCTCTGCTACCAGTGGCGAGTTGACAAAATTCTGTACCATGGCGTCTCTCCTTACATCCTGGCTCAAAGGTCCTTTCAGGATCCACGCTAATCCTGCCCTAGACCGAGCCGCATCCCATGAGGCGTCTGTCATACAGATCGAGACCCGATGATTAGGTTGTGGAAGGCCTCTTGATCTGTTGTTCTGCACCGTTGTAAGGGTTCTCTGCACTTTAATATCTGAAAATTGTGCTTCGTTCCATTCTCTTGCTAAAGCAATACCCCTGGTTGCGATTTCTTCAGGTTGTGCGCATTCCCCTTCGAAGACGAGAGAGTTTTGATCTTTCCATATTGACCAACACACCCATGGGAGTATGGCGTTTGGTACTCCAGATGGTGGTAGACACACCACTGAGCGGAATCGGACCATAACTGATTTGAGGTTCTCGGTGGCAGCTATGTGAACTGCTTCTTTAAGGGGAATTTTACTTCATACTTTCTTCGCAAAGGGGCACATGAAAAAGGTATGAATAGCAGATTCATCACTCTTGCACCTTGGGCATTTAACGTCAACATTAATGCCCCTCCGTTGTAGGTTTTCCCCCAAGGGTAAGGCCTCTTGCACCATAGACCATAAGAACATTCTCATCTTGGGGGGAACATGAAGTGGACCAAATATCTTTTATCCAGTCGAACTCAACAATTGGTCGGCTCACATTGCAACGTTGAGAGGAGTTTATCATAGAGTTGTAGCCTGATCGTGTGGAGTAGATCCCCGATGGGAGAGGTTGCCAGATGAATCTATCTTCTGCTCCACTTCGACTGGGTTTGATGCATTGGATTCTTTCAGCAAACTCATGTAGGAATCTTTTAATTCTCTGCGCATTCCACTTGAGATCATCTGTAAGCAAATCAGACACTCTTAAGTCTACTGCTTCCTCCTGAATAGGTCCAAAGGGCTTAATGTGTTCATCAAGGGATATCCAGGAGTCTTTCCACACCCTTGTCGACGTGCCATTCCCAATTGCCTTTCCTAAGTTCTCCCGGAGCAAGTTTCTGCCATGTATAATCCCCCTCCACCCGTGTGAGCACACTGAAGGTAACTCCACCTCTAGAAAGCTTTGATTGTGGCAATATTTTCCCTTAAGGATCCTTGCTAGTAGACAATCTGGAACTGTAATTACTCTCCACGCAATCTTAGCTAGTATAGCCTGGTTAAATAGCTGAATATCCCTCAACCCAAGGCCTCCCTCTGCTTTTGACTTCGTTAGTTTTTTCCACGCGACCCAACTCATCTTCCTTTTGTTGTCTGGTCCATCCCACCAAAAACGAGTAAGGGCCGATTGTATTCTTTTACACATACTAACCGGAAGTTCAAAACATGACATCGTGTAGGTTGGTATAGCAGTAAGAACGGATTTCAGCATTGTCAGCTTTCCTGCCTTGGAAAGGCACCGGGTAGACCATCTAGCAGCTCGTTGGCATATTCTATCAACGATGGCAGTGAATAAATCTCGTTTTCTTCGACCAAAATGTTCAGGAACTCCAAGGTACTTCCCTTCTCCTCCCTCCTTTATAATCCCCAGGATGGTTTTGGCTTCTTCCTTTACTGCCGAGGGGGTTCTTTTGGAGAAAGTAACCGCTGATTTAGCCTTACTTATTTGTTGCCCTGATGCAGCTTCATACTTAGCTAGGATTTTGACCAGAGACTGGCAAGAAGTTGGCGTTGCATGGCAGAAAAACATTGTGTCGTCTGCAAACAAAAGGTGATTCACTCTTGGACACCCTCTCGCCACTCTAATGCCCTGTAGAGATCCATCTTTTGCTGCATTTTTGCATAACCCTGATAAAACTTCTCCACATATGATGAAAATATATGGGAACAAGGGGTCTCCCTGTCTGATTCCTCTGCTAGGTTTGACTAGGCCATATACATTGTCGTTGATCAAATAGGAATAGGTTACTGTCGAGATACATTCCAAAATCCACTCCACCCATTTACTGTGAAAGCCTAGTCTTGTCAGGACTTGTTCCACAAAATTCCATTCAATCCTATCATAAGCTTTTGACATATCTGTTTTCACAGCCATAGAACATCGTTTTGTAGCCTTAGAAGTCTTCAGATACTGCAGAACTTCATGAGTAATCAAGACGTTATCTGTGATTGATCTTCCGGGGATGAAGGCGGATTGATTCTCTGAGATGATAGGACTGAGGACCTTTTTTAGTCGTAGAGATAGCAACTTCGAAATGATCTTATAGTAAATGTTACATAGTGCGATGGGTCTGAAGTCCTCTGCTCCTTTTGTCTCTTGATTCTTCGGGATTAATCTCACATACGTATGATTTACTGATTTTGCAAGGTTTCCGGTTGAGAAGAACTGTTGAATCTCTTGGATGATGGCTGGACCTGTGATATCCCAGTTAGACTGGAAAAAGGCAGCAGAGAATCCGTCGGGCCCTGGAGCTTTATCCGGATGAATGGCAAAGGTTGCTTCCTTTATCTCCTTACTAGAGGGAAGTTCGATCAACATCTCATTTTGTTTCTCTGTGATGCAGGGCACTAGAGCTTCCTGAACTGTTTGAGAACCTTCAGCTGGTATAGACGTGAACAGCTTGGAGTAGTAGTTGCAAATGACCTCTGCAATATGCTCTTCCTCATAGCATGGTAATCCATCTTCATCTTCTAGGACTGTTAGCTTGTTTTTTGTTATTCTCCCTTTGGTGGTTGCCTGAAAATAGTCAGTATTTGCATCTCCCAATGATAGCCATAATTGCCTACTTCTTTGCTTCCAAAAGTTCTCTCCCTCTTTATAGGTCTTTAGAAGTTTTGCATTGATATCCCGGATGAGAGAGTCATTGGGAATGGAGCTTGACATGGCTTCATCTAACTCTTTCCCCAGTTGTTCTAAAGCTTGTCTACTATTTTCTTGGAAAGTCCTATACCAGCTTCAGATAGCTCTTCTGCAGATAGACAACTTTTCCTCGACCTGAAGATGAGCATTTCTTTCCCAAAGTTCTTTGACAATCTCTTTCACTTCTTGATTATCTTTTAACCTCAGGTCAAATCTGAAAATTCCATTACCCCTCTTTTTCTCGTATCCAGGAAGGAGATTAGGGGCCGGTGATCAGACCCCTCATATCGGAGATATTGACTGCGGCAGGAAGGGAAAAGGTCTGACCATTCAGTGTTGCATAGAGCTCTGTCTAGTCTACATTGGACCAGGTGAGTATGCCTTTTCCCTCTCCAAGATAGAAAACTTCCACAATGCTTCAAGTCAAATAAGTCATGCTTAGATAGAAACGTTCTGAAAGCACAAAAAGAGCCTTCCGCTCTCTCAGGCCCCCCCACACTTCTCTGAATTGTCTATGATTTCGTTGAAATCACCTGTGAGGAACCAAGGTGTCGAGTTATCTCCGTGTAGTGTCGAGAGGTTGTTCCAAACCTCCTGCCTCTTTGATTGATCTGGCTCACCATAAACAAACGTTGTGTGGAAAGATACCCCTTTGTTCGAGATTAGTGTGTCAATATAGTTCTTTGTAGACGCGATCACAGTGAGAGTAACTTCCTTTTTCCAAAAGAGGAATAGTCCTCCCCGCCCTGGCGACTCCGGAGGTACTGTAAAAAACTTCCCTAAGTTCAACCACTAGAGGTCTTTTAGGATTTTCTCATCGGGGTTTTTGGTTTCCGTTAAGAAGATAATGTCTGGTTTGTTCCTTCTGTTTATCTCCTTCAACCGCTGGACTGTTGCGGTGTTCCCCAAATTGCAGCAGTTCCAGCTAGCTATGACTAAGGAGCCGGGTGTGGAGCAACCCGAAAATCCTCCTTCTTTTTGTTTGTTGCAGGGATCAGGTTGATCTGTGGGTTGCCTCCTTGTCGGGA
>NC_027751.1:46449063-46452969 GCF_000695525.1 Brassica oleracea var. oleracea | reverse complement strand
GTACTATTCTTCTCCTCCTAGGAGGGATATCCCCATCAGACTCACTCCTCTGCATCAGCTCTTCCTGAGGCTGGTCATTTTGGGTAGTTTTTGTTTGATCATTATCTCTTATAGGTGTAACGATCACGTCTCGTTGCTCAACCATACCAATCCCCGCTGCTGCTTGGGGTGTGTTTGCTGCTAAGATGTCGGCTGCAACTTCCTCCATTTGCCCTTGTGCACTCGCCTGCTAAGACTCTAAGTCTTCTTGCTGCTGCCTCCGCAGGATCAGCACAACTGAGGTATTGTAGGGTAACATTTTGCAGTTCTTCCATTATCAGGTCCCTAGACTGTACTTGAGAACTAGTACCTAAAGGATGTGTTTTATGTGAATCATCTGCCTGAGGGTCACTTCCTGCTAGCATGGTTGTAACCGTTTCCTCTACTTGTCCAGATGCATCCCCCGCTAGAACTCTGAGTCGACGTGCTGCAGCCTCCGTTGGGTCATCACAACTAAGGTACAGCTGAGTTGCCTTGTCGATATCCTGTAAGATTTGTTCTCTTGTCTGGCTCTGGTTACCAATCACAGCAATCTCCCCATTTTCCTGTTGTAGGTTTGACTCTACTGCCTGACGACGGAGATAGGTGACTGGTGAATTCACCTCCTGCTCTTCTGCAGGGTATGTCTTTTGTCTCCATACCCGCCCCTCTTTCTGGGGAAACAAAGGCCTCCTATGTGTGGATTCATACGGGTGGTGTCTTCTCCCTTTAGTGTAAGGGGGGGGAAGAGTAACCTATTTGTTTTCCAATATCCTCTCTTCCTTTTCGTTGATGGAGAGGCAACTCAACAAAGTGATCTCTCACAGGTGGAGGGTTTCTGGTATGTCTAGTACTAACTCTTTCTCCAAAGTTCCTTTCATGTCTATCAATTCTGTAGTTGAACTCTTGTACCCTTTCATTCCCTTTGTTATCAGCAATTTTCCTAGGTGAATGTCTCCTTGCTTGAAAGGGTTGAGATACCTCTGTGGTTGGATCATTAAAACTTAGCTTTCTATCAGGGAGTGGGGAGGCGCCCATTGCAGCTCCGAAAGAAGGACAGTGCTCACTCTTGTGAGAGAGTAGTAGACATCTTGTGCAGTGATTTTCCAGATTTTCATACTCAAAGGTAATTTTACTTTCCTCTCCAGACTCATACTCAATGATATTTTCCTTGATGAGGGGCTTGAGACCATCCACAAGAACTCGAACTCTCGCTGATGTCTTAGTCAGCTCATGTTTTTCTAGGGTTCCTAGCTCCTTTCCTATGTTACATATGAAGTCATCTTGCCAAAAGTGAAGAGGCAGTCCCCTGATCCGGATCCAGAAGGGTATGAGAGATGGGAAAGTTTCCGAAATGATAGGTTTCCACCTCTGAAGTATGACCATCCAATACCCAAAGTGGTATAGGTTTTTATGATTAAAAAGATTTGTTAATGTTTCTACATCAGAAATTTTGAAAATTTAATATTAAAACATATAACTTATTATAATTTAATATAGTTAATGAAGACAAAACCCTATCTTTATAAGATGATAAAATTATCAATTTTAGAGCTATTGATGGATGTAAAAGGTAAAATTATAGTTTACTTATACCAACCCTTCCTCACATCTTTCAGTTTACTTGTCGACGTAGACTAGAAGTCCTCATCTTTATCCAGTGGTCGATTTGTTACTTATGCCAAAATCTTAAGAGTTATTAAGTAATTAACAACATATAATTGCTAAGATCTAAGTTCCATAAAAAGGAGATGCCTCTGGATCATATATAATATTTATTTTTCGCCATTTTTTATGCATATCATGGATGATTTTATCTATTTTTTTTTTTAATTTAGAGGTATCTCATTTCATATTTATAAAAAGATCTAAACTAATTTCTAATTGGAAGTGTAATCCATGAATGGATTCTTTTTCCGAATATTCAAATGAGGTCTAAAACATTGACTCATATTCACGTGGTTAAAAAGTGAAGTGTAATGAATTGTTTTTAAATTCACATTATTTTGATTCTTAAAGTCTGCATACTAATAGACCAGCACTTTGTGGCATATCATGAATGATATGCTATGATTTTTTAGAGGCATATCATGGATGATACACTATGATTAATGTGTGACATACGTACAATTTTTTTATAATATTTACTTCATTATACATTAACAAAGTGATGGAATATATATTTAAACATTAAGAGCAACAAGGCTAGCCATAAAAAAATAGTTTTCTTCTGTAACCTTTACACTTTAGTTCGCAACAATTCGCTACGGTTCATGTATATAGGTTTTCGAAGGTCACCGTCCGTCCCATTCACTTGCTTTCTCTAAAGTCAATTTTTTTTTATTTCTTTATCAATATTCCTTTCTTCATGTGAGATTTTTTTTTTAAATAAATTTCAAAGCTCTAAAAAGGTAAACTAACTTAGGAGTTGCTATTACTTTAAGAAAAAAATACTCGATGATGTAACCTTTTTTGTAGTGCTGTGCATCTCTTTTAAAGCGAAAAAAAAAACTAAATTTATACATTAATTAACCAATAAGAGATGTGTTATGAACAAAAGGTTGTAGAAAAAAAAATGTCTTAGGACTTTTAACTGTTTTCTTGCTTGTGTGAATACAAAAATGAAAAGAGTTATGATGAAACTTTTAGCTAAATTAGAAATAATCTGAGCCACAAGAAATTAGATGATATTGCAAATGATTTTATCCATAGTTCGAAAAGTTAGAATTCATTTAAATAAAAGTTTAGGTAATTTTGAAATTTCTGATAAAATAACTGGATCATGAGAAATATAGATATAGCCCAAGAAATTTTATAATATAATGGAC
Organism: Brassica oleracea var. oleracea; assembly: GCF_000695525.1. Classification (NCBI taxonomy): domain Eukaryota; kingdom Viridiplantae; phylum Streptophyta; class Magnoliopsida; order Brassicales; family Brassicaceae; genus Brassica; species Brassica oleracea. The sequence goes on along the minus strand of NC_027751.1, from coordinate 46,450,123 downwards.
TTATATGTGAATTTTAAAAAATAAATAAAAGAAAATGGTCTTTTAAAAAAGTTATTTGCTTAATAGGCATGTCATAACGGATATTATGAACAATGCTCTAAAAATTAAAAACTTTAGAGAAATGATAGAAAAAATGCCCTCATATTAAATCATGCAGCAAATCAAGTGGAAATAAGATGGACTCACGATTGAGTTCATATTTGGATTCGGGTTTGGATATATGAGCTTTGGTCCAATCACCTATTTTTACAGTAAGCTTTTATTTATATAATTCATAGATTTTTATTTGTATTATCATCAAAATCAATTAAATTTGGTCAAAAAGCTAATAATTTACTAACTCAATGAATAAATTGGTTAAGGCCAAATATTCTCTTTAATTGGATTATTGATTTTTAGAAATCAAATTTGTAACATCAACAGTTTATATGCATAGTTCAAAATTAACTGAGATTACTTACTCATTGTGGAATATGAGATTGAGATAAAAAAAATCTTTATCTTTTTTATTCTTGTTAACATCAACAATTTTGTGATTTTTTTCTTCTCCATTTTTTATCGACATAGATCACAATGGACCGCTCTAGTAACCCATTTTATCTTCTATAGGGGATGTTCTCATATAAGAGGATGTGAAGCTCATATTTTGCTACAGCATATAAAATTGAGTTATATTTCCAACTAAAGTGGTCTCAGGTCGATCTGAGCTATAATATGGGAGTCATAACTAATTTACCGGACATATACCAGTTACTCGAGAACCCAGCGGCTGGCCCAGCTGGTCGATTACCTTTTTTTTTTTTTTTGTAAGATGGCTTTCATTTGATTAGCTAAAAAAAAGAAAAAATTACAGGCCCTTAGGCGGTGTTTCCAGGGCAAGGCCCAGTAAAATATAATTAACCCCATAGTAATAGAATCTCAGTAGAACTAGCCCTAAATTGATTGTGGCCCATGGAAGGCCCAGTGAAGAAAGTGAAAGCGGTGGCTAGTGGTTTGGGGAAGGAAAGTTTCGAGAGTCACGGGAGTGAATGTGGAGAAGCGGTAGTTGCGTAGAGTTAAG
>NC_027751.1:46430448-46448963 GCF_000695525.1 Brassica oleracea var. oleracea | reverse complement strand
CCGTCGGAATGTCCGTCAGAATACCGTTGTTTTCTTGTAGTGAAATCCTAATCCTTAAACCCTAAACCCTTGGATAAACCTTAAACCATTGGATAAGTCATAAACTCTAAATCAAAAACACTAAACAATAAAACACTCAAGGGGTTAGGGTTTAGGATTTAAGGTTTAAGGTTTTAGTGTTTAGTGTTTTTAATTTAGAGTTTATGATTTATCCAAGGGTTTAGGGTTTATCCAAGGGTTTAGGGTTTAAGATTTATGGTTTAGAGATTAGGATTTAGTGTTAAGTGTTTTGCTAACGACGTTAAAATATATTTTTTAATTCTTTTTTCCAATGTTTTTAAACCCGGCCCGGACACTGAACCGGACGACTTACCGGGTCGCTGGATCACTGGGTCGACCGCAGGCGAACCGCGGGTTAATAAATGAATCAATTTTATTATATAATAATATATCAGCTATGTAAATAAAAATATAGAAACTAAAGTTAAATATTTTCTAAATGTTTTTATAAACATAAAATAATACTTTGGATGTGTATATTTTTATGTTTAATAACATTTAGAAAGTACTTAACTTTAATTTATATATTTTTATTTTCATTAGATATACAAAATATCAAAAAAATAGTTTAGAATATTTATAATTTTGTCTAATAAGGTAAGAGTTATGGCATCTAAAAAAATCAAGACATAAAATTTATAAATATTTAAATGTTTAATGTAAATAATAAATTAAATTTCAAATACAAAATAAACCAAAAGTAAAAAATCATTATAAAAAATTATCAATAACGGAAATAAACTAACACCAAATCACATCAACTAATTTTGGTTCTCTCTACCATTGTTCACTTTTATTTTCTTCAAGTGGCATAGTGAAATCTTCATTAAAATCTAAAAATCACAAATATAAAACTGAAAAGGAAAAACCTAACTTTTTTTTGTCGGTATATCACTTCTTAATTAGAAATTTAGAATATAAAAATAATCTAAAAACATAATTAAAAATTTAAAATGAAGTAAAAGTTATTTATTGGTTCAACCAGTGGTTCAACCGGTATCGGGTTCCGGGTTCTATTGGATTTTTGTGGGGTTTTGCGGGTTTCTAAATATTGGGTTTTTCACAAAACCCAAACTGAATTTTTTCAGGGTTGCCGGGTTTACCGGTTCAACCGCGGATCCGGGTCGGGTTTCAAAACACTGCTTTTTCTGTAACTACTATTTTTTTATTTTTATTTTTCATTTTTATTTTAAAAACATAATATAATTTGACAATATTTTGTTTCCTTTTCTAAAAGATATCGAATTTGAAATAATGAAATTCTTTTAGTTGATGAACTAAAGGTTCACCCTAGGAGGTGAACCCAAGAATAACTCTTCTTGGAAGGTTATATAGGCTGCAACTTTATTTTTGATTTTTAGAATGAAATGATGTGGAATAATATTCCATTAATTCCAACAAAAAAATTCGCCGTTTGACATGAATGGAATGTAATACTCATTCCCAGAGGCGGATCCAGAAAATAACATAGTGTGGGGCACAATATATAAATTTATGTTGTATTAAATATAATTTGATAAATTAAATTAAAGAATATTTTTTAAAAAATACATTAGTCATTAATTTTTCTCAAAATAAATAAAATATAAAAGAAATATTTTTTCGCAATGTTAAATATTCATTTTCAATAATATCATAAAATTATATATGCACATAAAATTATGCACATAGTAATTTCATTATAAATATTTATTCCTTTTAGTTTTTATTTATGTCTTAAGTATTGAAAATAAACTTAATAAAATGTCAAGGTTCAATTTTAATCAATTATGAGTCTTTATTTTTAAAAAAGTAATATCAAAAAGTGATTAAAATACTATAAGCTGGATACCATTTTTCAAAAAAAAACTTTCAATAAAAAATACCGTAACATTTTGATTAATGGATTATTGTTTAGGATTTAATATTTGAGGGATGATGTTGGATTTATAAATTTTTATAGATAATTTAAGAGAGTTAGTTTCGTCATTTTTCATCACAAATTTAAAATACTTATGAAAATATTCATCTTTTAAATATAAATTTTAGGTATTAGAATCAAAAGAAAATGTTTGATGGAATAGTAATTAAAATTTTCTAGAAAAAATGAAATATCAGAAACGCAACACATGAGTTCGAACTCGGAGTGGGTGGGGCACACTTTAACCTTCACAACCAAATTAACCACATAATCTTCTTTGTACAGTCAGCTGCATAAAAATGTTTTCAAGTTAGTGTGTGCCATGTGCCACACCCACTACCCACGTGGGTCCGTTCCTGCTCACTCCATGAACTCCACAAAAAAAAATAGATAAATACAAAGAGAAATAATTCCAAAACAAATTTGGTTATAAATGAATCTTTGTTGCATTTCACTCCTATCATTCCATTTATTTTATTCCATCAATTCCTTATTGTTTTATCAGTTACAGCCATAGTATACATTCTTTTAGTTTTTAGAAGTAATGAAAATGAGGTTTCTGTCCCAAACCCTTGTAGAGCGCCATGATGTATTATGACATCATCACCTAAACCTTGTAGCACTATTAGAAATTATCCATCTAGTTTTTGGATCACCTGTCCCGAACCCTTGTAGAGCACCATTATGACATCATCACCTAATTCTTGTAGCACTATTAGAAATTATCCATCTAGTTTTTGCATCACCATACAAATCTATGGTAACCTTAATCGCAAGATTACCTTGAAGGCGCTTAAACCACAACAGAACATTCATGATCCTTCTAACTGGTCTTTGTCACGTACCTCCGTTTATTATAGATGCGTAGGCTCATTGATATTAAAGGGTGTTTTTGTTCTTTTTGCAGATTTTTGTTATCCCGGCTCTAATGTCATTTTTGTAATCCTAGCTCTTGTTTTTACCGGTTAATGTGATATTGTTCACTTTAGGTAAAATTGGTATAATCTGCTGAATTTGTTCTTGGACGCATTTTCAAAAGAGATCATTCTAATCAGAGTTTGACATTCTTTATATATTAAATATTATTTTTTAAATTTTTTTATGACGACCAAAAACAGCACTCAGAGCATGTCGCCAAAAAAAAAATTGGTTGAAAATTTTATTCGTCTGGACGATTATCAACACGCCGACAAAATGGTTGAGGTAATGTAAGAACGTGAAAAATGACAAATTCCATTAGTTTCTTTAGCGATTTGATGAGTCTTAATATGGCTGTGAAGTCTGATATGCTCTCACGAGTTCCGATTCGAACTCTGATGCGAGTACAGTAGCAGAGACTGAAGAAGTGAATGGAGAAGAAGAAGGTGACCATGAACCGAACCGACGAATGTCTAACCAGAGAAGAATACCAAACCGCAAGTATTTGAATTAAGATTTATTTATGATATTTCTGTTATTTCCTGTTATTGTTGATAAGAAGAGAATTGGTCTCCTTGTGTTTAGGAACCAACTCTTCCACCTTTCCCATTTCCATGTTATAGGAGTTGTGGCTCCAACTACGTTACGTAGTTCTTTCTATTTAAGCAAATAAAGAAAAGACAAAAGGTATGTCAATACTACCAACAAAACATTGTGTCTTTTACGTTTAACTCTTGAAGCTATATCTGGGACCATCAATTGGTATCAGAGCACGCAAGTGTTCAAACATCTTTTTCATATCGTGTTGCTGTGACTTGAAGCGTTATTAGAGTCATGGCTAGTAACAAGAAGAGATTGTCGGACCTGGAAACAGGGCTCGGCATGGTGCAGGACGAAGTAGCAACGATCAACGAAAATATTCGTAGCTTGGAGCTATCCTTTCGCCAGACGTTGGCTGAGGCTATTTCGGGGCTGCAGGAAGGGGGATCAAATGCACCGAGGGCAAGCTGTAGGACAGAAGAAACCCAACACCAAGGGTCTTTTCAACGAGAGAACGCCAATCCACTGGGCCAGATTATGGCTCACCGGCACGTTAAGCTTCAGTTTCCAAAATTCAACGAGGGGGATCCTACTGCTTGGACCAGAACATTCCACCAGACCAGCGTGTGAGCTTCGCTTCGTACCATTTGGAAGACGAGGCGAATGAGTGGTGGCAGGCGACAATGAAGGCTCTTGCTGAAGAAGAAACCGTGGTCACGTGGGAGGTGTTCGAAGAAGAGATGAGAGCTCGGTTTGGCCCTACAGCTGCAGAGGACTTTGACGAAGCCTTATCAAAGATCCGTCAAACCGGTTCACTAAGGGATTATCAACGGGAGTTTGAAAGGTTGCAGAACAAGGTTTCGGGATGGACTCAAAAGGCTCTCATCGGTTCTTATGTGGGAGGTCTCAAGGACGCAATCTCGGATAGCATCCGTATGTTTCAGCCAAAAACTCTCAAGGCTACCATTGAATTGGCACGAATGAGGGATGAACAGTTGCAAAGACAACGGAAATTCAACACTTTCAATAGTAAGATTCCGCACGACTCTGCGACCACACCAACTCCACCAAGAGTCACACCACCTGGAAACCCAAAACGCCTAAGTTGGGATGAGATGAAGAGAAAGAGGAGCTTGGGACTCTGTTTCAGTTGCGATGAGCGCTACACACCAGATCACCGATGTCAGAAATCTCAATTATTGTTGATTGAAGGACTGGAAGATGAGGAGGAGGAGGACGGAGACGATGAACAACACACAGTGGAGGAACTAGAGATAACACTTCATGCCCTTACAGGATGGGGTTCGCCAAAAACTATTCGAGCTCATGCTGAAATCCACCGACATAAGCTCATTGCCTTGATTGATAGTGGCTCCACCCACAACTTCATCACTGACAAAGTCGCACACCGTCTGAATCTTCAACTCACACCAACGAAGCCATTCAATGTGCGGGTTGCTGATGGACACCCAATACGATGCACTGGAGCATATCGTCAGATACTAACAGTAGTCGATGGCGTCTCGTTCCATATCGACTACTATGCTCTGCCTCTCACCGGACAAGATATCGTGCTTGGAATCCAGTGGCTTCAGCAACTTGGGCCTACGTTATGTGACTGGCAAGCCCAAACGTTAGAATTCTCATGGGCAGACCAGAAACAGACAATTCATGGGCTGCAGAGCAAAATTATATCTCACGCCCAGTCCAAAGAATTTCACAAAGAGGCAAAAATGGGCCAGAGCTGTTTTGCCCTTACGTTCCAACAAGACAACGACGCCGTTCCAGTCATTCCGGAACAAATGCGGTTCCTGTTACAGAGATTCGACGGGATCTTTGCTCCGCCGACACAGCTGCCACCGCCAAGGGAGATCGAGCATCACATCACCTTGAAGGAGGGCTGCAATCCCGTGAATGTAAGGCCGTATCGGTATGCGTATTTTCAGAAGGAGGAGATAGAACGCCAAGTCCAAGAGATGATGAAGACGGGGTTAGTTCAACCCAGCTCTAGCCCTTTTTCGTCACCGGTGCTTCTAGTAAAAAAAAAGGATGGATCGTGGCGTTTTTGCACAGACTATCGAGCTCTGAATGCGGTTACTGTCAAAGACAGGTTTCCAATACCAACTGTGGAAGACATGCTGGATGAGCTACACGGTGCTACCATCTTTACAAAACTCGACCTTACTGCAGGATATCACCAGGTTCGAGTACATCCCACTGATGTCCATAAGACAGCATTCCGCACTCACAATGGTCACTACGAGTACCTTGTCATGCCCTTTGGCTTATGCAACGCACCGTCTACGTTCCAGGCCTTGATGAACTCGGTATTTCGCGATTATCTCCGCAAATTTGTACTCGTTTTCTTTGATGATATCTTGATCTTCAGTCGATCGTGGGAAGAACATCTTGATCATGTGAAGCGAGTCTTTGAGATTTTGCACGCCAAGCAGTTATTTGTGAAGCAGAAGAAGTGTGCATTTGGACAAAGCGAGGTCGATTATTTGGGTCATCTCATATCTGGGGATGGAGTCAAGGTCGACAACACCAAGATCAAGGCTATGCTCGACTGGCCATCACCTACAACCATCACTGAATTACGAGGCTTCCTTGGCCTCACAGGGTACTATCGCAAATTCGTCAAAGATTATGGGATCATTGCTAAACCACTAACCAATCTCCTCAAGAAAGGGAAGTTTGAGTGGTCATCTCCAGCGGAGGAAGCGTTCAACAACCTCAAAACAGTCATGACGACAACTCCAACACTAGCTCTGCCGGACTTCTCTACTCCTTTCATTATCCAGACAGACGCCTCAGGAGAAGGGATCGGTGCTGTACTCACACAGCAAGGTAGACCAATTGCATACATGAGCCGCTCACTTGGGGTTCAAAAACAGAGCTGGTCCACGTATGCGAGGGAGATGTTGGCCATAGTGATTGCGGTATGTACATGGAGACCCTACCTTCTTGGTTGCAGGTTTACTATCCAGACTGACCAGCGGAGCCTTCGCTATCTACTTGAGCAACGTATCCTCACGCCTGAGCAGCAGAAATGGATGGGTAAGCTGGTTGGATATGATTATGAGATTACATACTGTCCAGGATCAGCAAATGCCGCAGCTGACGCACTCTCGCGACGCTCGCATAGTCCTTGCCTCAATACCGTCTATACTCAGCAAACTGACTTCTGGGATGATCTTCGTGAGGCAACAACAACTCATCCGTATCTTCTTAGGCTGGGGCATTTGGCAGATGAGAACCCCGGAGGACCTTACGTTCGTCGCAATGGTATGATCTACTTTAACAATCGTTTGGTGATTCCTCATGACTTCTCTATCATCAAGCCCTTGTTGAAGGAATTTCATGATACACCAATGGGTGGTAACTCTGGCGTCCTCCGAACACGCAAGCGTATCTCACAACAGTTCTACTAGTCGTCGATGCATAAAACCATTGCGGATTACGTGGCTCAGTGTGACATTTGTCAACGGGTGAAATCAGAGAGCTTGTCACCGAAGGGTCTGCTTCAGCCACTCCCAATTCCAAATCAACTGTGGGAAGATGTCTCCATGGATTTTGTAGATGGGTTGCCAAGATCAGATAATCATACTTCAATTATGGTGGTGGTGGACAGACTGTCCAAAGCAGCTCACCTGGTCCCAATGGCTCATCCATATACGGCAAGGTTAGTAGCTTCCAAGTTCATTGATGCTGTTGTTAAACACCATGGGGTTCCTAGATCTATCGTCAGCGATAGAGATCCCATCTTTGTCAGCACGTTCTGGAAAGAATTATGGCGTGTGACCGGTACACAGCTCAAAATGTCCTCAGCTTATCACCCTCAAACCGACGGGCAAACCGAAGTTGTTAACCGCTGCATTGAGCAGTACCTCCGCTGTTTTGTTCATCACAAACCAAAGCAATGGAGCTTCCTCCTCCCATTGGCAGAGTACTGGTACAACACAACGTATCATGCTTCTACGGGTATGTCACCTTTCAAAGCTCTCTATGGCCGTGAACCTCCCCCGTTGGTAGGCTATGAGAAAAACTCCACGCCGGTTCAAGAGCTTGATGCACTACTGGCAGAACGTGATCTTGTCATCCAAGAGCTGAAGAAGAACTTGGCGGCTGCTGCAAACAGAATGAAGCAAGCCGCTGATCAGAAACGGAGAGATGTTATTTTTCAGGCCGGGGAATGGGTTTACTTGCGGCTACAACCCTATCGCCAGCATACAATCTTCAAGAGGACTTCACATAAGTTGTCTACACGCTATTATGGCCCTTTTGAAATTGAGGCACGCATTGGGCAGGTGGCGTACCGTCTCAAGCTTCCGGAGGGAACTCGTGTGCATCCTGTGTTTCATGTTTCTCTCCTCAAGAAACACATTGGCCAAGAGATACCAACTTCAGGAACATTACCACCAATTCGAGCAAACGGGATTCTCCGCCTCATTCCTGCGAAAGTTTTGAGGTTCCGTACGAGGGGAGATGGGGAGACAGAGACACGTGAAGCACTTGTTCAGTGGACCGACTTACCTCTCGCTGATGCAACTTGGGAGAATGTTATTCAGCTCCGCAAAAGCTTTCCAATGATGAATCTTGAGGACAAGATTCTTGTTCGGGACGGCGGTAATGATGTGAGTACAGTAGCAGAGACTGAAGAAGTGAATGGAGAAGAAGAAGGTGACCATGAACCGAACCGACGAATGTCTAACCAGAGAAGAATACCAAACCGCAAGTATTTGAATTAAGATTTATTTATGCTATTTCTGTTATTTCCTGTTATTGTTGATAAGAAGAGAATTGGTCTCCTTGTGTTTAGGAACCAACACTTCCACCTTTCCCATTTCCATGTTATAGGAGTTGTGGCTCCAACTACGTTACGTAGTTCTTTCTATTTAAGCAAATAAAGAAAAGACAAAAGGTATGTCAATACTACCAACAAAACATTGTGTCTTTTACGTTTAACTCTTGAAGCTATATCTGGGACCATCAAACTCTCAATCAAGCATACAACGGTGTTATTCAACATGAAGAGTCCAAATTCATAACTCATTTACTAGGCTACGTAAAAGTAAAAGAAAGTCCTCAATAAAAATCGAATCAAAAGAAAAACAACCATATCCCTTGATTTTTGCCACTACCAATACTGGATTTGATTACGTCACCTTGGCAGATAAGAATTTGAATAACCAAATCTTAAATACCAAATAAGAGATAAAAGAAAAAAAAATGTAATCAGACACACAATGGCATTCGAGTTGGTAAGCATTAGTACGCAGCAAAGGTTGTTTGCTTTTCTCTTTTAATCTATTGTGTTCGAGCATGTTAAAGGAGATGACCTAATACGAAAAAACCACCTGTGGGGTTACCCAATGAGATTAAAATTAAGCAATAATTAATGATATTTTTCACGGAACGTATACTTTTATTTTATGTAGTCATATTTTTCTATATTTTTTCCTTGTCTGAAACTTATTTTATTTAGTAAAGTTTATCAAAGATCGATGTTGACAAGATGATAACATCGAAAAAGCCAAAACAGATTCTTGAAAAACATATTTAAATGATTAATATGCTATGATATATATAATTTTTTAAACAAATCAATGAAAATTTCAACATTGTTTTTCTGTTTTTGTTTAAAATAGGCATTCTATCAATCCAAATAACTTAGCTGCATAGAAAAAAAAACTATATCACGCATATTGAACGAAAAAAACTACATCACTCATATTGACAAAATATGATAGAAAACAACTTTTACGGATACATAAAATTCCAAACACTAATATATAAAAATTGGGATTGTTTTTGTTGAATTGATTTATGTAAGATGTTTCTTAGATTTGAGATGAGATCTAGATTATTAAGGTTCTAATTCTAAACTAGGCCTCACATTTTACCAGGACCCGAAGATCCAAATCGGAACCGATCCGAAAATAAATGTTCGGGTCTAGGTCCGGGTCCATGCTAAAGTACCTATTGAATCCTTTTTTTTGGACTCGCGGGTCTTGGTTCGGGTCCGGGTCCTATCCGAGACCCGTTCAGGTACCCGAAGTACCCGCAAATAATTTTGTATATTAGGTATATCTGGGTGATTGAGTATATTTTTGGTATTTCGGATTTTTATAAGTTTCGGTTCGGGTTTTTGGGTATAATTGTAGGTTTCGGGTAAAATTTTAGATTCTTCGAAAATATAATTCAGGTATCGGGTAAAGTTCAGGTATGTTTTGGGTTTTCGGGTCTGATTTTGGATAAATGTTTGGGTATTTTTGGGTATTTTTGCAGTTCTTCGGGTATTTTTAGAGTTTTCGGGTCCAATTCGGGTATTTCGGATCCTTTTCGGGTCCTAAAACCCGAACCGTCCCGGATCCGATACCCGAAAATTATGAGTATTTTACGGCTATTGAAATTATAGATCCGAACCGACCCGGATCCGACAAGACCCGACCCGGAACCGACCCAAAAAATTATAGGTACCTATATGGGTCTAAATTTCTAGGACCCGAAGGATCCGGACCCGTCAAGACCCGAGGACCCGGATGCCCAGGCCTATTCTAAACAAAAAAAATATTCGATCGTTAAAATGAATATCCGATGTAGCGTTTTTGTGTGATCACTATAATAAAATGAGAGATTTCTAACCGATTTTTTCGCTATAAATTCTTGACAATTCCAACGGAAGATTATGACAAAAAAAAAATCCATCAAAATTTCGTCAGAATTTTTTGACATAAATTATTTATTAAAAAGCTTTCGAATTTTTTTCTTAATAGGTAAATATCACAAATTTTGATATGGTACACTATTTCACCTATTTTCTTGCGATTTATATCTTGACTTCTTGCATAATCTACACTTTAATAGCTCTGCATTTTTCTTCTAGTATACTACACAGTTGTCTATACAAACATCTACATCTCTGAAAGTAAACCAAGATTATAAATCCATTTCAGAATCGCTTATTAAGATTCAACAAATAAGTTATCTTTTTGTAAATACTCTTTAAACAACTTAGCAAATGCATTCATACAAACTTCTAGTAAATTATTATCAGTTTTGATATTTATCATCCTACCTGTTAGAAAAAATTTAGATGGACATTTTCTACAACCTTCATAGATTGGATGATTCGCATCATCTAGCATTTTATAAAACCTTCTAGCATCCAAGTCAGATTCTTCTACATTATCTACTTATGTAGCAACTGTTGAAGTTATTTCCAGAAATGCATCTGTAACCATATCATGCATTCTATCATGATCTACCATCTGATCCTCATGATGGTAACTAGTTTCAGTTTGAAAATTACTCGGTTCTTCACTATTACCATCTTCAAAAAATGACTACTACTACTACTAACAACTTCATTCCCAACTTCATTTGAAACCAAATGTCATATTGGGGGGGGGGAGGGGGGGGGAGGGGAGGAAAATCCTCTATTTACTAAATGTATCTATACCGTTTCACTACGAACAAACTTTGTATTCTTTCATTACCATAAGGATAAAATATCTTACCGATTTATTGTGTGAGTGGTGTATTTACGGCTTGGTACATGAATATTTCTACCCCTTTGAAAAATTTCTTTGTCACTATTCCATCATAATGTATATACATCGAACTTTGTAGCTTGTAGATATTGCCACCAGATGTTTTTTTTTGAAAGCGTTTTTTCTTTTTTGGTTCTTTAGGAAAAGAGAAGTAGCGTATTTGTAGAAATTTTCTGAGTTTGGTAGATAGAATTGTTACAACGAAATGGATTTTACAATGAAATAGCGACTAGTTTATGACTATATGTCTTTTTTCTAAACAACCAATTACACAGACAACAAACACGTTTTCACCTATCATCTATTTTTTACTCGTAATGTTGAAGTTAGTTGGATGTAGAGATGTTAAACAGGTTTACCCATCCCGTTCCGTCCCGTACCGCGGTGGGTTAGTCGTCGAGCGGGTCACAGCGGGTAGGGGTGGGCGTTTGGGTACCCGTTCGGGTCGGATATTTTGGATTTTCGGGTATTTCGGTGTAGAGGTGTAGAACCCGTTCGGGTATTTCTGTACTTCGGATCGGATTCAGTTATTTTTAGTTTGTATTCGGTTATTTCGGATCGGCTTCTGATATTTAGATTTTGAAAAAAAAAAATATTAAAATTTTCATTCCTCAAATTTTTTGTATTTAAATTTATAACTTTCATTTAACTAATTTTTATTTTTAATAGATTGAATGGTTAATAGATTTGGACATAACATTTTCAAATTAAAAAGACATTAATTTGGTTATTGTTTTTAAATTTTGGATGTAACTTTTTGTTAATTCTTGAAAAAAAAAGTTTGACATGCATTTTAAGTGAATAACAAATCATTTTCTCCGTAATTGTATGTATATCATATGAACTTAAAGTATGTGTAGTATCAATATAAATATTTTATATAAAATGAGAGATGTAAACTAGAAATATAAGGTTAATTATACATATATTCTGTTATCTTCGGATATCCATTCGGGTTCGGATATTACCCGTTCGGGTTTGGATATTACCCGTTCGGGTTTGGATATCCAATATCTTCTAATTCAATACCCGTTCGGATATTTTGCTACTTCGGTTCGGATTTCGGTTCGGGTTTTTCGGATCGGGTTCGGGTGCGGCTTCGGATATCGGGTAAAGTGCCCACCCCTAACAGCGGGCCTGTCCCATGCGGGCTGCGGCCTTCAAAATGTCGGTCTAAACCCGTACCGCTGAATATATAAGCCTTTGTGGACTTTCCCGCGGGATGCCTCCTTATCAAACCTCCTGCTACAACTTCTTTCATGAATGTTCAAGGAGAAGAGTTGTGTAAGAGAGTTGAAGAGAGCTCATTATGCTTCACTGAAGCCTTATCAAAATCAATGTCACAAAGCTCCGTATGTTCTTGTGTTCTTGAGTTAAAAGCTTTCTTTTGTTATCAGCACAAACTTTTGTTAAATTTGAATCTTATTGAGTTGTTGTCTTTGTAATAATTTGGTTCAAGTGTCGTATATCTTCATCAAACCATATCTTTTTTTAATTATTTCGATTGCAAAAAAGTTCGTGAATCACTTTGCCAAATTATACAAGTGACGTGATATACAACTAACTTTTCTCCTAAACAACACTATTGTAACCAAATTTAATTTAAGAAAACCACCAATTCACAGTACTGAAAACAAAACCAATCTAACTTAAAGAAGAAATACCACATTGTAATAAAGCAATTCATAGTTGTGTGTAATAAAAAGAGAAAACCAAATCAAAACACCACCGGAGCTCGAATCATCATCGCTGGAGCTGGAGTCGTCATCACCGGAGCTCGAATCATCATCGCCAGAACTCTTTATGTTTTCTGGGGGAAAAGTCACAAGAATCGCTTTCTTCTCACTCTCTTTCTCGTTTTTTCAAATAAAATAAGAAACGAAGAAAAAAATACGGGTCAATGTAATCCCGCATGACCCGTTTCGGCTCATCTCGCAAAAAGTCCAGTCCTGCAAAGACTCATTCCGCGAGGTCCGCAAATTTACGCGCCTAGAAAACCCGTCCCAATACCGTTCCGGGACAGTCCTTTACGGGCTATGCCCATCGCTATCTCTGGTCGGATGCAAAATTTGAGGATGTAATACTTAATAGGCTCGTAATATAACAACTACAGTACGATAAAAGTTATTATTCCTTGTTAAATAGCCGTAACATCACGTCGTCTTTTCGATGAAATATATATATGTTGGCAAATTACGACGAATATGTATTTCGTTATTCTTCTTGTTAGATCGACGTTATGCTACATAAACATGTTTTCTTGTAGTTGTCAATGCATGGCTTTGCACACACATACACTAAATATTTCATGTATATGATATATATATATCAAGCTTAGTTAGGATCCAATTTATTGAAACAGTTGGAGTTGAGTTTTTAATCTCTTGTTTCCATAATAATCAAAAGATAAGAGAAGAGAGAGAGTAGAGAAGAGTTCTACTATGAAGACATTTTAGAACCCCACTATAAATCCACATAACACTTGTAACCTATAAATTAGTTGGATTTTGTATTTTACAATTAACTTTAATTTGTCTAATTAAAGCTTACTAAAATATTAATATTTTTTGGTTTAGAAAACTATTTGCAGTTCTTATTGATAATGTTGCTCTTAGTCAAGTTACGGTAGAATTCTAAAATGCGCCAAGTTGGTGCGATAATTTTCTTTGTTTTAGGATATACATAGCAATAGAGAGAGAGAGAGAGAGAGAGAGAGAGAGAGAGAGAGAGATGCATGCGTGCAAGTGTACTTTCTGAGTAACATATGTGGTAGCATCCACTTTCGACTGATTACGATTTTTGTCGTGGCATACATCTATGCAACGATAGTAGTGGGATTATTGAATAGAGAGTACGTACTCCACGCTAAAAAGTATTGAATAATGCCTTCCTTTATTTACTTTGATGAGTGATTAGCAAAGCCTGTTCGTTTTAAAATATCTTCGAAATATCCTAAGTAGAGCAGCAGGGAGTAAAATTTTTATTAGAATAGCATAAATTAATTAGAAATGTAGCTTTTACTGCCGAGACTTCAAAATTTGTAATGGTTTAATTTTAAAATGCAATCAGTAGAAATCAATATGTGCTTGTTATAATCTGATACTATATTTGAACTGTAATAAGTTGAACGAAATTAGATTCTGAAATGATATAATTGAACCCATGGACTTGTGCATGGTGGTCATTTAACTAACCATCTGTACTAATTTAAGACAAAAAAGAGAGATATATCATATTCCATTCCTCATAGTTTTTGGTAAACACAAAAGAAACCCGGTTAATATTAAAAGAAGGACAATGATCTAGTACGGCTTGGTTTAGATGAACACACAGACATTCTATTTCAAGATAGTTTGACGTCAATGTTAATAAGATGGTAACCTTAGGGTTACAATTAAGCAAAAAAAAAAGAAAAACCTTAGTGTTACACCACAGACCTTATGCAAAGCCTCTATTGACGTTACAAGCGTGAAAACCTCACCAAAGGATATACCAATTACACACGGTTTTAGTGATGTCTAGGGTCCGGTCCACCCGGGCTAAGTCGTTTTGAATCAAGGGTATGGCCTAGGACTGTTTCCTCGCCTTTAGATCTCACCTTCATCTCTTCTGATCTTCTGAGAAGTTCTCTCATCATCTTTCTTATGTTCCCCGAATCTGAAGGCCTCTCTTCCCCAACCAGTGGCCGGCATTGATGCACCGAGAGCTCGGGTAGAAGCAAGATAAGGCAAACCCATAACTTGATGAAACTTGCCATATTCAGTTAATTGTGGTTAATCCTGCTTAAACTTATCCTTCTTAGAGCTAGTCAAATGTGATATCCTAGATGCTTCCATCTATAGGTTTATATATAGTTGAGCCATTTCTTAATGAATGTTGACCTGTCTAACTAATCTAAATGTGTATTATAAACAACTTAAGAAAACTATATTAGATGCACTGGTTATCGAAACATTGTGATTAAATTAAGATTTTTTTCCCGTTTAAGTGTGAGCTGCGATGATCATATATGCACTAAGTTGGGATCTAGTCAGATGAAGTTTAGCTTGTCATTTAATGCCTACAAATCGAACCACAAGATGTCATTTCCCTTTTCCCACGAGTTATTGAAAGGCCGTTTTTGCTGTGAAAGGCCCCTCTACATATAAACCATTTATATTTTATAAAACTAAACATTTCCATGTAATTATTTTCTTAATTTTATACATTAGAAGGACGATGCAGTATAATTTATGTTCTATGGGACAATTTATAGAATAAGTCTAACAGATTATTAATTAATTTGTAGGAAAACATATTAGAGTTTCTAGTTCAAGTCCAAATATTCTTGACTTGCTTAATAATTAAATACGTTCAATAAAAAGATATAATCATATAGATGGAGGGTTCAATAGTTTGGTTCTGTTCCTTTTCACTCTTTCTGTTTAATTTATTCATCATAATTTTTTATAATTAAAAGATTTTCCATTTGAAACCCCAAAAATGGGCAATTCGGTCAATTATGAAGCGGATCCAACAAACTTGGTACAGCCATGAGCAGCGGATTCCGAATCCGAGAGAGTACACAGCCAAGTTGCGGGCACAACTCCGAATCTGTCATCTTCTTCACCACGCTTATTTTTTCTTTTTTACTACTTGATTTACTAAATTAATTTTCTTCTTTATGCTTAGTTTTGGGTTTCTTTATGCGTAAGCACCATTCTGGTTAAGAGGGAGATCATAAAGGATATCACAACGACGTCAGGAAAACACTAATATGAGATAAAAAGAGGTAGAACAGACATTATCAAGCAGATCATTAGCTATGAAGAGGAGGAGATACCAATTCTTCCATGAGTTAGTGAGCCGAGTGCATTTCAAGTGTCGTATTTGCTAAGTTTTTTAGAAAATCTAGTAATCCTTTTTTTTGCTCCTAATATAGTCTCTGTCTTAAAATGTACGAAGAGTCAAAAAAATTTCAATGCAAAAGAAAATTCTCTGATCACGTTTTCCTCAGAGATTATGTAGACCTCATTTTTCCACTTGCCAATCAGCATATACATAGATATATGCCGACTTTTTTTAGGAAATTTGTTAACTGCAAACACTATGCCGGAACACACATACTTCATCTCACGCTTTGAACGATTTTGATTACATATTTCAATTTGAAGTTATAGGTAGTTTACCAACAGTAATGGGATTCTTCTCAAGCCAAGAGGAAAAGTTTCACGGGCCGGATGGTTAGACCATGATTAGCCCCAGTCTTTTAACTGGGGTTTTTAGCTTCGGCGAAAAGACGGTTCTTACATAAGAAAAGCTAAGAACCGTCTCTTAAAAAAGATATATAAGAGTTGTCTCTTAACCGAAAAGTGTAAAAAAAAATGTATAAAAAAATATCAAATCATGAGTTAATAATTCTGGCTAAGAGACCAGGATTAATCATGCCCTTAGGCCATCTGCACCTGAGGCCATCTACAGCGGTAAGAAACTCTTCTAAATGTCTGAAAACATACTTTAACATGTAAATTATAATTTCCACTTAAATGATGACACCTGGGTGAAACGTTTCTTTATCAGAGACTTTCGTCTCTTTAGGAAAAGCTGATTGTTCGCTTCTCCCTTTCTTTTTGCTTAAATGGTAATTATTACTCATTAAGTTATGTAAGAAACTTGGTCAGAGACCTAACGATGTGCATGCCCTTATGTAAAAGAGTTCTTAAGGCTTATTTTGCTGTATTCACAAATGGTGTGACCGGTAATCAAGGGAACGAAGAGAAACATTACATTCCTTAATGTTTCTTAAAAAAGTTACCATTCATGAGAAATACTTTTTTCTTTTAATTCTCTCTCGTTTCTTTTTTGTAGAGAATTATAATGTAAATTTGTTCTTTGTTAATTTTGATAAGAAACCATAATTCCTCGTCATTCCCAATTTTATTTATTTTCCTATTCATTCCTAATGCTTCTTCAATGGTTACCAGTCAGTTAATAAAATGACTTAAAAGAGTTCTGTCTCAATTTCGATTCTCTTCATTTCTTATTTGTCCAAAGTTTTTTTTTTGGGATACCCATTCTGATTTATAAATTTGAAAGTTTTTACATCATTGGTTTCTTAAAACATAAATTACAGCAAGTGGAGTATTTTCTGAAACTTTTGTGAAGCAAGATCATGGCTCAAGAAATTACTCTGCTATCCGAACTTCTTTATCCTTGCACTCTATTAAACCAGATGGTATAGATGTGTGTTTTGAGAGATGGTTTGAAATGGTTCCTGAAGTAATTGACCGAGAAGCTGTAGAATTTTTTTCTTCCTTATCCAGTGAGAAGAGCTTTGCACGTAGCTGGAGAAAAACGTCTCTCACAATTAATTGTGATGGCCGCAAGAGTGATGATTGTAACCTGGAGTTCCTTTCTTTCCAGAGAAAATAAATTGCAGCCTGAAAAAGAAGTTTCATAACAGTTTTAAACTTTCCATCTACTTGACATGAAATGATCCAACGCACAACCTCCTCAAGTCTTGATGGAATCTGCAACCCACTCCTTTCAAACAATCTGCTAGAAACAATGGAAGCATAATCACACTAAAAAAAATGTGGGCAGTTTATTCATTGCCTACACCACATAGCAGGCAAGTAGGAGGAACATCAATCCCCCAAGTGATCAATTTATCTCTAGTCATCATTCTATCTCTCATAACAAGCCATGTGATAAAAGCATGCTTTTTTTTCTAAAGTTCATTCCGTTTGTCATCCAAATTCACAACATCAAATGAATGCTAATAAATAACGTACACATATGCGGTTTTGTGAATGTTCTTATTGATATCTTGCATATTTACATTGTTTTATCCATTTATTCATGTGCATTTTCATCATATAGATTAGGATTTAGTCATGTCTAGGTTGCATTTTGCATACATATGTCTCTATTAGGTATTGGAGTACCACATGGAGTTCCTGGAGACATTTGGGTGCATTTGGAGCTCAAAGGAGGTGATTAGAGTGATCTTTGGACGAGCACTGCCTGGAACGACTTCCCGGAGCGACTACATGAAGTCGTTGTGCACCACATCCCGGAGCGACTTTCCCAGAGCGAGTGCACGAAGTCGCTCGCGTTTTCACGTCCGGAGACACACAGATTTGACCCTGGAGCGACCTCCCAGAGCGACGTGCCGAAGTCGCTCCCGATGTTCAGAGCGACCTGTTGGAGCGACACACCAAGGTCGCTCGCGTCCTCTCGTCCGGAGACACCAAAATCGGCCCTGGAGCGACACCTGCAAGTCGCTCCGCGTTATTTTGCTGCCGAAAATTATGATTTCTCGGGGACCTTTTGGTCATTTGTATGCACGTTTTGCAATTCCAAAAAAAACTATGTTTTAATACTTTGTAAGCCATTGGAGGCTGGATATCTTTTTTTTTGAAAAAACCACCAAAAACCTCTTGAAAAGTTTATCTCTTTGATTCCTTTGATCATATGTTATCCTGTTGATTTCTAATCTATTATCTATATTTTTCTACATGATTAATCTGAAATCCAATATGGATTTAAGAGGAATCATG
>NC_027751.1:46415182-46430327 GCF_000695525.1 Brassica oleracea var. oleracea | reverse complement strand
TGAGTTGGCCTCTCAAAAGTTGATCTTTAGGCATTTACCACCCGAAAGGTGTTCGATGAAATGTCTGAGACAACTCTTCTAAGCTTTTAGCACACTTTGCCAAAGACATTTGTTGTTAAAGGTGCTAAGATAGCCATTAGACTTGTTAGTAATGATTGCTTTCATATTATTCAACCAAAGACATTTGATGTTTGAAATATGTTAGTAAATGAACATTCATCTAAACATAGAGTTTGTTTAAGATTGTGTCTAAACTTAAGGTTGATAGTTTGATTGATCATTTGTCATCCTTAGTTCGAAACTTGATCACCCAAGGTCTAATTCCTATGCCCATGAGTTCTCTTTTCCTTTAGTTAAGAAAATCATTTCATTTATCGCTTTTATTATTCTGCAACTGCATTAGCATTAATCATTAGTTTAGAAAACCTTCTAAATCATCGGTTGCACTTAGATTAAGTAAGTACTTGCATTCTCAGTGTTTTAAAATCTCTTAGAATTGGTTCGACAATCATTTATACTACAACATTTGTCTTAGAAGCCTTGAAAACTCCTAACACCACTTATGATGTGTATCATATGTTAACTTCTTTTTTTTTGTAAAAGAAAATGTAATTATTATTACCTCGCTTTATCATATGTTACTTTCTTTGTTCCATTAGGGTTTTGGGTTTTGTAACTTCTATAAAATAAGACGGCACAGAAATAACCCGACCTAGCTTTGTCGTGATAACTGGTAAAGCAAAACCTAAATTCGAGCTCAGCTAATAACCTTAAACGATTTATTTACCGCAGTGAATCATATATGTATATTTAGATATCTTTTATATGATTTAAGTGGTTGCCGCGTACACGTCCAATCTTGAAGTACGAAACAGAAGCTACGAAAACAAGGAAAGAAAACGATAAAAAGTTTGGAGCAGGGCCGCTTTATTGAAAGTGCGAGAGCTAGTGACGTTTCATAAATTAACTTCTTCTCTTTTGCTAACTATTCATACATTATCTTACGATTGTGAATTACTTTATGAGAGAGCGAGTAATGTACCAGTATCTATCTCTTACTAATTACGTTTATATGCGCGCATGATAATCTAACGACGAATCACATAAAATTTATGTTACGATGAGCAAGATCGTATAATCCTTTTTTAAGATTATGTTTTATTTTTGCCGGATGACGTCCATAAAGAAAAATCAGAGCCATACTCCCCACCCAAAATTTTGTCCTCTTGATTTTACTATACCAACTTGCAAAGATGTTTCCGTCATCCTGATCCCTCGTAACTTTTTTTCACTTTAATCTCAACACCTCTCACTCGCAAGCACATTTCTTATCTAAAACCTTGTGGAACATCTCGTGCCGGCTTACTATGAGGGTGATCAGTGCAGCCGTCCCCAATCCACTCCAAAATTTAACCTTTAAGATGTTTTGAATTTTTTATTAATATATAATATCAGGTTTAAACTTAGAAATTACTATGAGATACCATAATATTAGAATTAAAATAAACAATGTCACATAATTTTTAATTAGTTATTATAATAATATTTAATAATGTTAAATTAATTATTTCAACTTTTAAAAATTGTTAAGCTAGATGAGCTTTCAACCTAAAACCAATTGGTGATAAGTGGATTGACTCATCTACTTTATATATTACTTAATGTCCTTTACAATTTCCGATGTGAGATCTTTGTACCTAATACGCTCTTTCGAAATGATGGCTCTTTGAGCATTAGTCTCGGAATGTTCGGACAAGGATCTATGGGTCAACTTTGGACCAGATCTATGTGGATCGGGTTGGACTGTTTGAATCAGAATCTGATACCATATTAAACTAGATGGGCTTCTAACTTAAAAACAATTAGTGATATGTAAATTGATTCATCTGCCTTATATATTACTTAATATACATTGCAACTTTTGATGTGTGAGATTTAGGGGGGTTATTGGTTTAAGAATTTTTAAAGAATTATAAAATTTTAAGAATCCATGGTTATTGGTTTATGGATTTTAAAAGTCTTTCCAAAATCCATTGTTATTGGTTTTAAGACTTATAAATTCTATTCAAATCCTTTGTTATTCAAAAAGTTTAGTTTTTATTGATTTTGCTATTTTATTCAAATCTATGGTTATTGAGAACTAAATTCTTTATATCTTTACTCATAAGCGAGACTTTGAAAATAGTATGTCTACTCATAAGATTTCTGAAATCTGTGTACTAATAAAAACATTCTCACACTTTATGATATATTTTTCTTGTTTGACATATGATTTTCAGAAGATCTCTTTGTCGGTAAGTTTCATAGTTGGTGTGTTCTAACATAATTTTTCGTTTGTATGAGTGGTGTCTCAAAAAAAATGTCAATGAAAACAAGACTGTTAAAAATATGTCATGTAGTATGAAGATAAAAAATGATTATTTTCACAACATAACTAAGAACAAACCATGCAATACCATGAAATGCATTTGTCTATGTAAACACACCAAACGATAATATAATAGTGTCTCATCAAAATTCATTGTTGAAAATTTCTACAACTTTTTTTGTACCTTAGAAGCAAAAACTTTTTGAAAAATTATATTGTGCAAATTCTTAATAATCAATAATAATCTATAGAAATCAACACAAAATATTTGATAGAAATTAGAAAACATTTGTGAAATCTACTAACTTTTAAAAATCTGTCAAATTCTAAAATCACTCAACTCTTTCCAAATTCTGGTTCCAATAACCCCCCTAAAATTTAGTAAATTATATTTATTGAGGCAGTCCTGATGTCTAAATTTAGTCCAATTGTTTTAAAAAAAATTACTTAGTATATAAGTTGTTGATTTGTGGTTAAGTGGTATATAAGTTCTAAATATGCTTATCAAATTATTTCCAACTATAATTAGGAGTGATCCAAAAGTTGTTTTTACCCGGATAGTATATAATTAAAAAATAAAAAATAATTCCAGAAAAAATATTCATGAAAGAAACAGAATATAGTTTCGAACACGGATGCAGGGTGTTAATAAACAAATATTTAACCAGGCTCATTTGACACTTGATCTCTCTAAGTGAGTCTGCCTCTTGTTATGACTTATGAGCTGCGTTTCATTAAATTAAGATTTTCTTTCATGTAAATTAGATTATATCTTCGGAATATATTAAGAACATAATCATGTACAACTTAAGGTCAAAGTGAGGTGCAGCCGAATAAAAGAATCTTATACCAGAGAGAATATTAAAAACAAACTTTCGGCATTTTTATCCAAAAATATGTAGGCACCTTTGTCTACTAATGGTCGACGAATTACCATCTTAAGCACTACACTTATAATTTTATTATCATTGACTTTACTCCATTATTTAAGGGGCCCTTTAAGATTTGATGTCAATCGGTGATTTAATTGCCATTGTATATTAGTATGACATAATCAACCATTATAGCGGGGAAAACAGTTCAAACATTATAGTACTACGTTGTTTGATAGCTTTTCTATATAGTATTTTGTGAGCTTTTGTGATGAGAAAAAAATAAAGATTCCGTACTGGAAAAGGAAAAGGGAGTCGCACCTGCCAATATAAATAATTTTTGGGTACAAATATTAAAGCAGGATTGGGATTAAACTAGGTTTCTTAGCCGGAGTTCTTAACTCATGATTTACTTCTTTTTTTTTCTTTACATTTTTCGGCTAAAAACGGCTCTTATATTTCTTATTCAAGAGACGATTATTAGTTTTTCTTAAAATCTAAGAAAAACTAAGAGCTGTCTCTTAGCCGGCTCTTATATTTCTTATTCAAGAGACGATTCTTAGTTTTTCTTAAAATCTAAGAAAAACTAAGAACCGTCTCTTAGCCGAAGTTAAGATTTCTTATTCAAGAGACGATTATTAGTTTTTCTTAAAATCTAAGAAAAACTAAGAACCGTCTCTTAGCCGAAGTTAAGAATTCCAGTTAAAAAATCGGGGTTAATCATGGTCTTAAAACTCCAATATAGATAAGTTAGACAACTAATCAGAGTTTTGTTTTTTTGGTGTTATATATAGTTAATCTTAAAATTTTAATTATTATGATACTATTCTTTTGGAATTTCTTTTAAAAAGTGTGTAAAAATTAACTATAAATTAATGAAATGTATGAAAAGCATTAAATGAGGTCAGAAAGTCTATAAGGAACAAAGGGACAAAACAAAGTTGTATAAACTCTTCCGGATGGTTTAAGTGCATTTTAAACTCTACTCCAGTTTTTCTACTTTAAAATAGTGATTGAAATAAAAAACTGTTTCAAGTCTATTCTATTTTCTACTCTATTATGTAGTAAAATGATAAATAGAATAACAATTTTATTTTTGGTTTACTACTCTATTATTCATTCTAAAATACAATAGGGTTAGAGTAAAACTCAACTTCATTATGCAATTATTCCATTAAAATTTACTCCATTTTGAAGTTAAAAATGGGTTATACATCGAAAATGCTCTAGGTGCACCAATACTAGTAGTTATTTTTGGTTTCAAAAGAAAACAACAGTTCTTTTTGGTTAGAGTAAAATAAGTTAGGAGTTTATGCATGGCTGCTAAAATAGGTTTAAGAAAATGTATTAATTTATCGCCAAGGAATTTTTACAAATGTTGAAAGTATTTCCGATACAAGGCTGAGAATCATGTTGTGGGCAAGAAAAAAGTATGCCTACTCATCAAGTTAACAAGATTATCTTCGCATCCGAAGTTGCATATACAGTGGGAGCGCCATCCAAGGCCGGCTCAGGTACATGGGGGGGAGCAAGTGACTGCCCAGGAGCCCATGAGTAAGAGGAGCCCATAATATTTTTGAGTATTAGAAATTTAAGAAGCAGACCAATTAGAGTTGGAAACAAATCAAGAATGCTTGTATAGACTGACTTTTCTTTTCATATCAAGAACTTTTTACATTTCCAAAAATCTCTTTTCTCCGTTAAAATTCTTATTTCCCAATTAAAATTCCATTTCCCCATAAAATATTCCAATTTTTTGTTGTTTTATGAGATCATTCTATGTTTTTAATATTATTTTATTTTCTTAAATAAAACTTTTGATAATTAGAGAATGATTAATAAGTGCTCTGAATTCTTTAAAGAGGTCTTATTTCTTTCTAAAACATTTTTATAAAGCAATCATACTTTAGTTTTAAAATTGAATTTACAGCCAAAAATTTAGAAAAAGAAATATATTTTTGCAGGAAAATATTAAACCTACGGCTAAAAAATACACACCCTAATTTCTAAAGCAAAAAAAAATTAAAATCAACAACCAATCAAGCCCTGTGTTTATATGTTCTAGACGAATCAAAATTTTATGCCTAAATATGTGCCACTTCTTTCTAGTACTTGGCAATTAGATTGTATCATGCTGAACATTTAACAAATTTTTGAAAACAAATGCTAATACAAATTTGAAAATTTGAAATCTGAAATCTGAAATCTGATGGTATAAAACTATTTTCTGTGAGATAATTGTTTTTAATAGGACCATAATCCCTTATGTGAGCATAATAATATTTTAAGCGTTTGGTTTCATATTTCCGATAAACCGTACAATTTTGCTAGGAATAAAAAATATTGTAAGAGCCTATTTTGAAAAATTGCCTCAGAGCCTATGAACTGGTTAAGCCCGGTCTGGCCCCATCCTTGAAGTATCAAGCTTTGTTGATCCTAGGTGTTGTGAAGCCACACATTTTCTAACTGAGTGCTTGTTCGCTCACTCTATCGTATTTTGTCTACTAAGACTATGGACTAGGAAATGCGGATTTTTTTTATCTGGAGCAATTAGATCTTTTTGCCTAACGAGCCGAAATATCTGAAATCTATAACTCCGGACTTTGATACTAAAACCCAAATGTATAGCTTTATAAGTTTCTATTCAAGCAGGGCTTTGTAACTATGGTGCTATATTGTCATCCAAAAGATGAAGAATAAACTTCCTAGTCTTCTAGTGGGTTTTAATCCTCCAAATATCTTTCCAAGATAAAATATATTGAAATAGCCACCAATACTGTTTAGCATGCCGAATAAGTAATCATTGTCTCAATGAAATTTCTGAACACAAGCGAGGATCGTTTAGTACCAAAGAAACATGACCCAGTGCTGGTCCTTAGAATACTAAGACCGGAAGCAAAAATAAATAAAATAAAGCCATTAGTAAAATAGAGATATTTTTTTTTGAACAATAAATAGAGATAGAGTTTAAACAACATAAATAAGAGGGAAATAAATAAGAGGGAAATATTACATATCTTCGAACTGCTTGCCATATTAATTTTGGAGCATTACAATCTTTAAGTGTAACCACGTGTCATCACTAGAATAATTCTCAGAATCCTTAGAAAAAATATATTGGTTCATCTAATTATAGATTGTATTTTTTATTAAATTAACTATCAAATTGATTAGTAGTGCATGAAAAATATTTTTCATTCTTTCCTTAAATAAAAGTTACGGAATTACCTAATATGATTAATATATATATATATATATGATAATTAATGATTTTGAATAATAAAGATTTGATAATAGTTTTGTATCCTCCATCATTGTTTAATTTATATTATTAAAAAAAATTAAACAATCACATTAACCATATAATAAAAATATGGATTTTCATTCTTATATGTTATATTTTTAATTTTTTAAAATGACTATAAATTAATACAACTGTTAAAAATCTTACAATGAAAATTTTGTGAGCAATGGTTTTATCTTCTTTTTCATATAAAAAGATATAAATGATCATAAAATCATATGAATGTGAAGTATCGTTTAAG
Organism: Brassica oleracea var. oleracea; assembly: GCF_000695525.1. NCBI lineage: Eukaryota > Viridiplantae > Streptophyta > Magnoliopsida > Brassicales > Brassicaceae > Brassica > Brassica oleracea. The sequence goes on along the minus strand of NC_027751.1, from coordinate 46,423,542 downwards.
AGATATCATTTAAATTAAATCATATACCATATAAAAATACATATATGTTAATTTCAAAATTCATTGAAAAGGTATTGCGGCCTGAATATTTTAATTTGAAATTTTCATTGATTTTTTTAAAATGTTTATAAATTATTAAAACTATAAAATAATTCACACTGAAAATTTTGTGATTAATGGTTTAATTTTTCTGTCACAGTAAATATACAAATGTTAATAAAATCATATGAGTAGGAACTAAGAAGTTTCAATTAAATATTCATATTATAATATACTATATCTATGTCAATATCATTTAAATTTAATTATATACCATATATATAAATAAAATGATTACTTTGATTTATGTGTTTACTACAGTTTATTTATGTACATAACATTTACTCACTTCTCAATTATTCAATATATTTATTATTTTTTAAAACATAATGAACACAAAATAAATAATAATATGCAAAAATAATTTATATACATAATATTCATCCCGCGGAATGCGCATGTCTTTGTTGATGTATTACAGTCCGAATTTTCTCTCAATCGATCGAAGCTCATGCTTTCCGAAAAAACTTGCGCAAAAATATACAAAGACAAAACATATGTGAGTTAACTGAAACAATATTATAAGCACAAATATTGTAGATATGAACAAAAAATCACCTGTGGAGAGTCAAAGAAGTCTGAGATCAACCATCTCTTTTCGACTGCAAGTCATCACTTTCAGTTTCTGTCCTTTCTATATCTGGTAAAAGAATGGACCAAAACGAATTTTTCTTATGTATTATTTTAGCCCCAACGTTTAGTTAATTGAACTTTTACGAAACCAGTTTATCAACACCTTGGTCTGGTACGCAGCATTGTTATAGTAACCACAGTAGGTAACACCTTTTGAACGTATGACACGATGTAATTGTTTTAAAAAGAACAAAGTTAATATCTAACAATCTTAATAATTAAAATTAAAATTTGGATTATCAACTAGTTAGTTATGCTAGTTTACAAAAAAAAAGAAAGAAAAAAACTAGTTAGTTATGCTAGTATTATTTATACGAAAGAGGGCCGGAAGCCCAAGCTTCCTTCGCTTTCGTTGAAGGGCGGCTCTGTGATGTACTAGTTGATAGAATGACTTCAATGATCTAAAACCGAATATTATATGATGCGAGGTTTAAGGCCGGGTGTAATCAGATGGAGTAGTAGACCCAATTGCAAAATATAGGGAAAATAGTGAACATCTAAAAGAGTTAGTATCTTACTTTGCAAATAACGAAAAACAAAAAGACAAAAACCCTTTGTCTCTTCGTCAACTAAAGATTTTAGATCTCGTAAAACCCTATCACACTCACATGGCGGGTCCTCTGCTTCGATCTCTCTGGTCAAACACCACTCGAAGATCCTTCTCTCCCTCTCAGTCTCCCCATCTCAAATCAAGATTCTCGCTCTCCTCCTTACGCGCCTTCTCCGCCGCCACCGCTTCCACGGCCGCCGCCGGAGCTCCCAGCAGCTCGCTAGATCCTAACCGTCTCCGTAACGTGGCTGTGATAGCTCATGTCGATCACGGGAAGACGACGCTCATGGACAGGATTCTACGTCAGTGCGGAGCTGATATCCCTCACGAGCGCGCCATGGATTCGATCAACCTCGAGCGTGAGCGAGGGATCACTATCTCTTCAAAGGTATCGCCTTTCGTGAAGATTATCGTATTCCCTTTTGAATCCACTAATAAAGTCGAAGACTTTTGAGTCTTTGAGTGTATATTGATTCTTCTGTTTGTTATTACCGTGGAACATAACACTTGGAGTTTTAAATGTGATTTTTTTCCGACAGGTGACATCCGTGTTTTGGAAGGACAATGAACTTAACATGGTGGATACACCTGGTCACGCTGATTTTGGTGGGGAGGTATGTGACTGTTCCCTGATAAAAAAAGGTTTAATTTTTAGATTATTGTTGATTCTCATGTTCTGTTTTAGCAGAGCTGCTTGAATTTTGAAAAAATACAATAGAAATTGTATGATTGTTGGAAAGTGTGGGCTTTTATAGATCCCTAGGATTATGTTACTAGCTGGCATATGATCTCACTTACTTTGTACTAAGTGGGCATGAGATGAAAAGTTTCAACATTAGCACAATCTGTTGAGTAGAATATGATACCTTTGTGACTATGCTGCATTTGAAATGTAGGTGGAACGAGTTGTTGGTATGGTGGAAGGAGCTATATTAGTTGTGGATGCTGGAGAAGGCCCACTTGCACAGACAAAGTTTGTTCTTGCTAAGGCCTTGAAGTATGGGCTACGCCCTATTCTTCTCTTGAACAAGGTTGATCGACCTTCAGGTATGAACTGCTTTCACTTCCCTCTTTTTTGTAAAACTTGTCTTATCTTTTCTTAATGTTTTTACTTGGAATGCTTCCTACGCCTTTTTTCCACTACCAGTTTCAGAAGAGAGGTGTGATGAAGTGGAGAGTTTGGTGTTTGATCTTTTTGCAAATCTTGGTGCTACTGGTAATAAATATATTTGTTCTGATATATTTTAAATGATTATTAGCATTTTTTTTTGGCTTTAATTAATATTTTCTGTCTTCTTTCCTTTATTAGAGGAACAACTAGATTTTCCGGTGCTTTATGCCTCCGCAAAGGAAGGATGGGCATCTTCTACCTTCACCAAAGAACCTCCTGCAGATGCGAAGAATATGTCACAGTTGCTTGATGCTGTAGTTAAATATGTTCCCCCACCAAAAGCAAACCTTGATGAGCCTTTTCTAATGCTGGTAATTTAAATTTTTTTCACTTGGATTGCTAATTTTGTAGCTTCTTTTACTTTTTTTTAGTTGTCTGATATGAGGTAGCTGATCATTAACTGTGTTTCCTAACTATGGCCGAGGTAGACTAGCACAGCTCACATGATTTTAGTTAGGCCTCTCACATGGGTAACGTGGGATGTTTATTAAGTAAACTTGTCGTGTGAGTTTAGAAGCATCTAATATCGGTCAGTAAATCTCTAAGAAATCTAGAATTATTGAAAGAAAAAAAGAGATGGTAGGAATTTATATGAGATAATAATCAGAATTAAGATCTTCACCTTTCTTATTCTGAACTTATTATTGATGTGTAGATTATATGCCGAGATTGGAAGATATTCATATGTTTGTACTTTGTAACTCTTGTCTAGAGGGGATAGAATGTCTGAGATGTTTAAGCTTTGACAATTGAATTTTTACTAGCATATCCAATTACGAGTTGCAGGTTTCAATGATGGAGAAGGACTTCTATCTGGGACGTATATTAACTGGAAGAGTATCTTCTGGGGTTGTCCGTGTGGGCGACAAAATTAGTGGACTACGCCAAACTGATTCCGGCTCCTCCGAGAAAATAGAAGAAGCAAAGGTTTGTCTGTATATTACTTTATTGTTGGCCAGCCGTGTTTTGTAAACAGCAGTGTCTCTCATCTAAGCAGATACAAACATCTTTCTAACAGGTTGTGAAGCTGATGAAAAAGAAAGGTACGACCATAGTTTCAATTGGTGCTGCAGGAGCTGGTGATATCATCTGCATGGCTGGTCTGACAGCTCCATCAATAGGTCACACGGTGGCTAGTGTAGAGGTAATATCTTAATAGACTACTTCCCTATTTGATTTTTAGAAAATAATAAGTAAACTCCGAATCTAACAGAACTTCTAAAATGGATCCTTCTCACAGGTCACAACTGCGCTCCCTGCTGTTGAACTGGATCCACCAACAATTTCTATGACGTTTGGTGTCAATGACTCTCCTCTGGCTGGTCGTGATGGCACCCAGGTATGTTTTAATTTGATCAATAAGACGTAGCTCTAGCCATTGTACTCTGCTTTACTTTTGACGCAGCCTCGGATATGTTGCTAGCATTCTAAGTTGCTTTTGTCCACTCCACTAAGCAATATATGGAGTAATGTTGTGTGTTTCGGCATGTTGATAGGCTTTTGCTAATGTGCATGCAGTTAACCGGAGGGAAAATTGGGGACCGGCTATTGGCGGAGGCTGAAACAAATCTTGCCATTAACGTTATTCCAGGCTTGTCAGAGTCATTTGAAGTCCAAGGGAGAGGAGAACTTCAACTTGGTTTGTGCTTTTGCCAATTTTTGCTCAGTGTTTCTTCACCTCTGAAAATGGATATAAACATTAAATACGTAGGAAAAAATGTAGTTATATCTATTTCTGTGCGCAATGTGAATTAATCTCTCTTGTGTCTAACAGGGATCTTGATTGAGAATATGAGACGTGAAGGTTTTGAGCTCTCCGTTTCACCACCTAAAGTCATGTGAGTTCTCGGTTTCTTTTCTATTTCTTTAAGTTATATACTTTTTGTGCAGATACTAGTACACTAATACGTTAGCTAGTCTAATTATTTATTTTAATAATTTTGTACCTAAATCAGATAGTCTAAAAATATATGTCGGTCTTTTTTACTATCTGATTTTAGGTACAAAACTGAAAATAAACAAAAGCTTGAACCAATAGAAGAGGTGATAATTGAGATTAATGAAGAGCACGTAGGATCAGTGATGGAAGCTCTATCCCATAGGCGCGCTGAAGTTACTGACATGGGTCCTGTCCCTGGAAATGATGGTAGGACGAGACTCACATTAACTTGTCCTTCAAGGTTAGTTTAGTGACTTCAGTTACATCAAAATTTATACTCAAATCAGTCATACCCTTTGATGAAATTTAACGATATGATTACTTGTGTTCTACAGAGGTTTGGTTGGGTACAGATGTGTGTTTAGCAGTGACACCCGTGGAACTGGATTCATGCATCGTGCTTTCCTAAGTATGCAGCTTCTCTACTCTCACTTCTTTTCCACTGTTTATTCTTCTTCTTTCCTAAGAATTTAATTCAGTTAAGCATCAATTGATAACGGTTGTAAGATTTTTGCAGGATATGAAAAGTACCGAGGTCCACTTGGCAATGTTAGGAAAGGAGTATTGGTACGTTTATCTGTTACCTTTTTCCAATGTCTGGCTCTAAGTAGGGATACTCTTTCTACATAGCTTTGAGGCTTGTTGTCTTATATGGTTGATTGTTTGAGTATGAGAGATCCTCCCTTTCCATTTGACGTCTTTATTTTGTGTCTTCACGCACTCTCAAGTTATAATTGATGATGAAACAGGTTTCGATGGGATATGGAACTATTACATCTCATTCACTGATGGGTTTGGAAGCTCGTGGGACTCTCTTTGTGTCTCCAGGGCTGGACGTGAGAACCCTTCTTTATTGGTTTAGTTGTTCCTAGTTAGAACATTTAATGTGGGCCTCGTGCATTTGATCCTTGCTAATGCTGCATCTTCTTTTGTTTTTCTGTTTTCTTTATCAGTCATATGATGGCATGATCATCGGTGAGCACTCAAGAGATACAGATCTTGATGTAAGTTGGTTCGACTCACCCCTCTTAGAATCTCAATAAGTTGATTTAAATACAATGGGGCTCATTTGCGTTTGCACACTACAGGTTAACCCGGTTAAGGCCAAAGAGCTCACCAACATTCGCTCTGCTAACAAAGACGAAAATGTGAAGCTATCTCCACCTCGCCTCGTATGTACCCTTCTCTCTACCCTGACTTTCCTCACAACATCTCTATAGAGACGAGACAACCGTTTTCTTGCCATTTGTGCTGTGATTTTTTACTTGTATTTTGAGATACTTTTGATTTTTTTCCGATTCAGATGACACTTGAGGAAGCTATAGGATACGTTGCCTCAGATGAACTTATTGAGGTAACATTTGTTCGTAACCAGTCATGAACCATGGAGGTCGTTTTGTTTGTGGCTTCTTATGCATGTGTATTGTTATTGGGTTTAATGTGTTCAGGTCACTCCAAAGAGGATTCGGTTGAGGAAGAGATGTCTAGACGTTACCAAGCGTAAATCCCAGAGCAAACGAGCCAAAGATTAAAAACCTTCCTTATTTGCTTTTTCCGGTTCAGATTTTTAGTAAAAGCTGGTTTGGTTCTGGCCCTCTCGTCACTATCATACAAAAAGAACATGTATTGAAATATGTACGAGGAACATTCAGATTATATAGATTCATAACATATACGCAAGAAGATGTATTCTTCTATTGAATAACCAAAGGAAGATAAGATTCATCACGATGATGTTTTGTCACTGTGAATCAGCGGTTCAGTTTTGTCTATTTAACGACCCTCAGTTCTTAAGTTATATTTTCAATTTGTAAGTGTTGTTAACTTTTTACTTGGCTCACCTTCAGACATATCGCAGTGAATAGCTCTACCCAATTGGAAATGTGCATCTTCTCTTGCTGGAATATATGTAAATCAGAGTTAAATCATAAAGGCACATTGCAACAAATATGTATGCACATTATATTATATTGTCCCAGTCTTATTAGTGAATGTTAGATAAACTTCTGTTACTGCGAAGAAAAAACTATAATGCAAAATCAATAGCGTTTTCATACAATATAGAGACTAAAAAGCAAACACCCAAGGTATTTTTCTAATCAAATGTGCACGGAGATAAACTTCATAATTTTATAAAAATGATTAATGTCCTATAAGACATTTATTAAATAATAAGTATTTTATAAAAAAAATATATATATCGTTTTGCTGTAACATCCATTTAATTATGCCCTTTATCAAAAAAAAAAAAACATCCGTTAGTTTGGATTGGTAGAATGTATCCCGAGAGAAGATAGGACTTGGGAGTTTTATGTCTCATCAATTTCCAAATTCTTGGAACACGAGAAGAAAGTAAACGAAAAGTCATTTTGACAGTTAATATGGAGTTTCTCCCTATCTATATAACTCTCCATCGTTTTATAAGTCAAGTAGAATACAGAGATGTTAACAAGGTCCAACAAGGACATTTTCGTGCGTGGATTTGCCAAGGCTTTGGAAGAAAAATGGCAAGTCGATGTACAACTAAAAGGAAGGGACAGTGATGAGGGTGTATCCATCTTTGCACACAAACTTGTCCTGGTCTCATCTTCATCTTAATTTATCTTGTATTTCTTATTTATAACCAAAATTATATTCCGGTGTTGGAGAGTGTCTCTTTACTTGAAATGCTTATTTAGTGGTCAATGACCTTTGTTTTTGGAATTTGAATAGGCATCAAGGTCAGAGGTGTTAAAGAAAATACTGGAACTAGACGAGTTCAAAGCTCCATCTCAACCGGTCGAGCCAGCAAGACCGTCTCAACAGAAAGGCCGAAGGGGCGTGGGCGTTGGACCCATAGTAAGTTTCGAAAAGAAAATGATCACGGAAAGGCCCAAGAAAAAAATACGAAAAAACCCTAAAACGTTTTGTTGCCGTGGTCACTACGTTATGCTGAAACGATCCTGCGAGACAGTCACTTTCTCAGAGCTGAAACATGAAGAGTTAGAGGCTTTGGTCAAATTCATCTACAGTGACGGCTCTAAGCTTTCTGCGAAAGCAAAAGAACACGTTAGGTCACTCTATGTTACAGCCGACAAATATGAGATTCCACATCTACGCGATCTATGCAGAAACGAGCTAGTAAAATCTCTTAATCTCTCGAATGCTCTTGAAGTCTTGGAGCTCTCTTTGATTCCTCTTGACAATGCCCTCCACGATGCTGCATTTAGTTATATCATAAAGAATCTAAAGACGATTGTTAACTCTCTTGAGTTCAAGTTGTTCGCTAACAGGAATACAGATCTTACTGTTGAAATAATAAGGGCTTTTATGGCGCGTAGAAATATATATTATTGATAATGGAGTTAACCGCATTGTAGCTTTTTTCATAAACCACAACTTTAATATAGTCATCTATTTGTGTAATTTAAAGTTACCTTTTTTTATTTTCTCAATTTTTTATTTATTTATGGTGTAAAAAACTTTCTTATATACACAACCATAAAATTAAGGGTGATTTTGCTCAATATTCATAAGAGACTCCAAAATAAAAAATATAGCCTTAGTAAAGTGGAAGTCATGGGATGTGATAATTAGAGCCAAATCTTGACCTTTTTCGCCTTGCACTCGTGTGCGCGTGAAGATAAAGAGAGTGGCACATTTCAATCGTAACTACTAGCTTACTATATTCACGTAACTGGAAATGCAACGTTTTTTATTAAGTGTATTACACGATAGGCAACACTATGCTATAATATATATGATGTAGTATTAGCACCACAAAAGCTAAAGAGACCATCTGCCTTAGGTGTTTCTGGGGCGCGAAGGTGGACTCCAATGCAATATGATAAACCTTATAGCAGTGGTGACCATAAAAGGCTTGAAAGTGTTGGACTGTACTGTGTACGAGACATATATATGCTAACATGATATATAAGGACAATCACTACAAGAAAACAGCAAAGATTCTGAGGGAAAAAATCGTCGGA
>NC_027751.1:46414647-46415082 GCF_000695525.1 Brassica oleracea var. oleracea | reverse complement strand
ATTTCATAAGTCTCTCTATGATACTTGGACCACACGGTCAAGTATTGGGATGCTTAGGCCTCACGGCCATCTTTGTGTGATACATCAATCCTAAGGATTGGTTCATGATGCAATCCGGTTTATATAACCATCCGAATACTAGGCCACACGGTCACTTTGATATTCACTAGGCCACACGGCTTTTAATCAATCAAGGGCACAAGGCCGTAAGTGTGAACAATGTATTAGGCCACACGGCCATATACAAAACGAAATCTAGATGCATTCAATCATATTTCTTAGTTGCATATCTATTAGGTTTTAGAATTAAACAATCTAGCAACCTAACTCTCATTCAATATGTAAAATCTTTAAATCAATCTTTCAAGCTTTAAGTAATGAGAGATTTAATGTTTCAAGGCCTTTAGGAATTTTAAAATTCGAGATTAGGGTTTT
>NC_027751.1:46391519-46411570 GCF_000695525.1 Brassica oleracea var. oleracea | reverse complement strand
TTTTGCAAAGACCAACATGTGATTCCCGAGGACAATGTAGTTCACATTGCTTAGCATACATGCTTCAAACGGGACACTCAATGTCAAAGGACATGAGAAACGACCTAAGAGGTCTAAGTGGTCTTAATTACGGTGCAGTAATGAAACTGGCCGATTACTCCCTTCCTACACAGACAGGATAGATCACGCATCAAGATGCGTAGTATGTAGAACCTACACCGAGGTTCACATCAGGGGGAGTAGTGCGTGTTGTACTTTTTTTCCTTCATCATGGTTTTGTCCCACTGGGTTTTCCTGATAAGGTTTTAATGAGGCAACATTAAGCGTACTACAAATCCTGTATGGTTATGGCATCCAAGGGGGAGTGTTATGAACAATGTGGATTGCCATTAACCAAGACAAGAAGAGATGGCCTATCAGGCCACGACCAGGCCCAACCACGGCCGTGTCCAAGAGGAGAGAGAGAGAGCTGACTACAGGAGAGAGAGAGGCGACTTAGAGAGAAAAGGAAACCATCTTTTCTTTTTCCTATTAGATGTCATCTTTCCTTTTATGTATTTAGTAGATTTCCTATTTCATGTTGGATTAGGATAAGTACTCTTTCCATTTATCTCTATCTTGTAATCCTTATATAAGGAAACCTTTTTGATGATTAATAATACACACGAAATATTCAGTCTCAAACCCTTCGTTCAAACCGAAGTAAGAGCTGTGAAGGAGCAGTACGAAGGCTCATCATGATCCCCCTGGAGTAGCTTCTTCTTTTGTTTCTCGTGATATATGAATTAGGATTCTTGGTGAGAGAGGCTTTTTTGTAGCAACTATTAGCTTCGTGTATGTATGTTCAAAGTTTTTCAGACTCTGTGAGGGCTGTCTGTTGATGCAATATTGTGAGAGCCTTATATCTTCCGGGGAGAGAGACTACCGCTGCTCTCAATTCAAGGTTGTATCTGATAATACTAACACTAGTTTGTGTACATTAGCTTATATTGGGGCATAGACATTTATGGAAAGTTTGTCACAAGTGTTTATTAGAGCTCTAGAGAGTTGGCATCTGAGTATTGAAAACCTTGTATTTGTGAGAGCATACTTTGGAAATGACAAATATAAAAAACTGAATTGCGATGTTTAACAATAGATAACACAGTAGTAAGTATTTTTATTTATTACATAAAAGCATATGAAAATCGAAACAACGTCCTCGCTTCTTCTCCTTCACACTCCAGCTTCTTCTTCAAATGTTCCTTCAATACTTTTAGAATGAAAAACCATGTCAAGGTAAAATCAAAACTCATACATAAGTAAATAAGCTGGAACTCAGAAAAGGAAAAGAAATGTCAACTTGCCTTGGAATGGGTTAGGTTGAATGTGAGTCGAGGCCTAAGAGGGCCGAGCGGCCCGCGCCTGCGCCCTGACGTTAACATCTGACGTCTAACCATGTCTTGATTAAGCAGCAAGTCCAACTCCTGCAGTGAAAAAATCAGTGTTAGAGAGGGCTGTAGATATCATCAACTTTGAGGCGAGAATAGATGATTTAAACACATACATTTGATAGACCAAACGGCAGGTTAGCAGGGTCAGTACGATCCACATTGTTTTTACTAGCGTGCCTGTCCCACTCCTACATACAAACATATATATATATATAAGACAAATGGCAAAATGTATTGTATTGAAACAAGCAGAGAGAGAGAGAGATGCGTACACCATATGCATGTTTTACAGACTTGAGATGGGTGGTGAAATCTTCAAGGCTTGGGGCAGCAACAAAGCATACTTCACAGAACCAGGGAGATTTAACACTGGAATTAACAACAAGGCTTGTTGTTGTCGTCTCCTGTTCATCTGAGAACAAGGCAGCCCAATCCCACTGTTTACACGGAAAGGGTGTGGCTGCTGGGTCACGGTGAGGATATGCAAGAAGAATTCTGAATTCCTTATCTTCAAACTCGGAAAGTGTTTCTGCTAACCATCCCAGTTGCTCATGACCGTCTATGAGCATCATAGTACCCGGAGGAGCGTTCTCGTCGGCCCAATTATACAAATCCATTTGATATTCTGCGGAAAAAAAAAAAAAAAAAAGTAAAAGCTGAATCTTAAATACTAACATCCAAATTAATTGCATTATACACACAGACAAAGGAAGAAAGATTCCAACCGTCCCCGTTTTTAAGAGCGATTCCGATGGAAGAGAGCCTCCTCATGACGTCTTCGCCAGGGTCCTCTGTTAGTTTGTCGCCAATGGCAGTGATTGAGATCTCACCGTTGCGGCGGACGTAGCCGGACTTCTCCACCGCCGCTTGTATTCTCTGAACCACCATAAGAGGATCATGACCATCTGGAATCGGGCAGCTGCTGATGTTCCATAGCACAATAGCTTTCTGCGTCGCCATGTTCTCGATTTGGTTCATTCCCCTGCAAAATCAACATCGTAAATCTCGCAGTCTAATCGACGACGAGAGATTAGATTTCACACAGGTTGAATCATGATCACTGACCTCGATTCTGAAACGGCAAACGATGAGCAAGCGAGGCGAGGGATCGGATGAATGTCAGAGAGAGAGAGAAGGTCTAGCGGATGTATATATATTGGTTGCTTTCTGTGGGCCGATACGCGTGGCCCATTTGTCGCCGACCCTTCCATAAATAATCTTTTCCTTTTTCTCTTTTTGTCAACGATACATATATTTTTTTTTTGTTAACACAACAATACATATATCTAAATACAATAAATTATTTATATACAAATTACTTCAATGAAGTATATAGGAACTTTTTTTAAAATATATATATTTGGAATCTATCTACTACTATAAATTCTCTCCTTTTTCTGCTGCCACGTCAGAAAATAAGGTAAAGAGATGACGACACGTGTCCTATTTTCTTAAAACGCGCCGCATCATTTAATCTGATCTTTCCTTCATTCGGACTTTAATTTTGTTGGACCGTTTATTCTCTTCTTCGAGCCCAAACCACATATATTGGCTTCACCTTGATGAAACGCCGCGTTTCTATCAAAGTTAGGCCGACGATCTTTCATCTTCTTCGCCACAGCCAACATCGAATTTACGGTTCGCCTTAAGCCATGTTCGTTTCAGAGACGTAGCGTCAGTGATTTGGCGTTCAAAACTATAACTAACTTCTTGCTCAAGTATGTGGAGACTACCACCGGCAGCCGTACATTTGCCGCTCAGAAACAGCCGCATCACCATTTTAAGTGACGCTATTTTACACAGCGGCAGAATAGTCACTGGCAATCCTTGTAAAAGTTGATCGCATCGTCACTTGATTATTACGCCACTTTTTTTTTGCCTAATTTGATGACTGATTTTTGATCGCCGCAAGTGATCGCAGCGTCAATGTACCGAACAGGGCTTTACTCTTTAATCTCTGAGCATCTTCACCATAAAAGAGTGTCAGGAGTATGAGTGAGTTGAATAGTCTAGAAGAATCTATGTATGAATATTCGATTGAGTCGTTACGTCTTTCTTCCACAAATTCTCATTCACTACATCCTCTACTCTCTTTGGTTCTCTGAACCTATAGCTATGAATAGGTGAGTTTGCCTCCACCAAATTTATCATTCCACTGCTCACAATAATATTATTCCAAAAGCTTCTGCATAACAGAATTGCTAATTCATCTCTCCTCATTGCTGATTTGAAAGCTCCGGCGTCGTAGCAATTCCGGTAAGCAAACACCTGATCATCTTCCAATTGCTAGAGTTCTAAATTTTCCAAATTTGGAGATGATTAAAATTATTATGGATTAATCTAAGCAGAGCGTAGCTAGAAGTTTCTTACTGTGTTTATGACTGTGGGGTTTTTTTTCGGTATCGTACGCTGCAAGGTCCGGCGTATCTAAGCAGGAGTTCGAAGTTAAGAAGCATATGAACAGTCTAAATAAACTTGTTGTCAAGAGCGTTCAAGTAGGGTAAATCTATTATCTTCTTCTTTTTAAGTATTTTTCTATTTTGGTTAATTTAGGTGAATATCATAATCTGATGAGTCATGCTTTCTCTCTCTCTCTCATGATTTCTATTATCTGTTGGCTTTGTTTATTTTGTTCTAACTGAACAAACAGTACACATTGTGTCGAGAAAACAAGGTGGGATCTCGAATCCAGTAGCAGGTGAAGCTATGGTTCTGTGTTTTAACAGATTTTCGCGAACGCTACCATCCCGCACAAAACGCAGTTCAACTTCTCGGACACGTATCGAGAATGATACTGGAGTATTGGAATCAACGGCAAGCGTCTTCGATTCATAGTTTAGAGTCTGCTTCTATGAGATGATCCCGTCCAGGTCCATGATCGTTATTACCAAAGCTTTGTTAATCTCTTTTCTTAATTTGTTTCTCTTTGTTGTGTTCCTCTGATTAGATAAATCAGAAAACAAAAAACAGTTAAAATCTAAAGTTATCATGTTTAAAGAAAATATGGAATATTTTCATAGTTCCGACATGTTAGAAATAACAAAAAACAGTTTGAATAGAAATACATAAAAGTATATGTGAAACTATTTTTATTAATTTAAAAGAAATTCCATATAAAATAGTTCACTTTAAGCTTTAATACATGTTAACTGCCTGTCAGATATCGAGTGGAGATGTCCGTTACTGATGAAACCACTGAGGGCCTGTTCGTCTGTTTCGATGGGGTTATGACAAAACTGCATAGCATTAGAGCCAATGAAGCTGGCCATCTTCTGGTATGTCTTCAGTTCACCTTCCATGCTCCCTTTTACCTTATTTTGTCATGATAATGCATTCATCTCTTATTTACTCAGGCTGGCGAAGGAGTGAAACCGGAAGAAACTCAGGCTCCTCCCTTTGTTGCAGCAATGGAAGGTAAAACCTACATATTCCAGGTGAGAGTTAGTTCCTACAACTTCAAAGCAAATCACCAAACCCTTACAATCTCCCGGTGTAAAACGGGACGAGGTGAAGCGTTTAAAAAGGGAGGCTGCTGAGACAGAAAGGAATCACATAGAAGAATAAGAAGGCCCGAGAGAGAACAGAGCGTCAAGCTGCAGTGAGAGAGAGAAAGAAGCTGCTAGACTGAGAATAATGAGGCAAGAACAGGCACTTCATCTTGACGGATCTGAGAAAGGACCTGATGCTACACATGTAAGTTCTCTTTTCTTTGACACCCAATTCTTATACTTCGCTTATTAAAGTCTCTTTATAAATTCAGGAGTCAGCGGAAGTTGTTTGATTCTTTGTTGATGCTAAGATGAATTCTCTGGTAAGTTTTTTGAAGCAGCATAAATATATAAACGTTACATTTTTACATAGATGATTAGAAAACCTGTTTTATGTAATTTTTCTCATACGTTTGGTGAAAATACAATGATCAGGTTTTGAAACTGTTAAAATACGTACTAGAAGTAAAAGAAATGCCTTCTTTTTTTCTTCTAAAATAAACATCTTTTACTATTAGTATCTGATTCATGTTTACCATAGAAGCTTCTAAATGTTTGGTTTACAGTGTATACTTTTGCATGAACAGTTATCATTCATTCTGACATGCTTGAAGAAGATCTGAACAAAGGTTTACAACTTTGGATCAATCTTCCATCTGACGAGAAAATGTAACAAACCCATTTACTAAATCCACATTTTTAAGTTTCTAAACAGGAATGTTGACTACTTTGGTTTTGAATCTGACAGAAAATAAACAAACTACCAAAAACTGCTGGTTGTTGACGTACCAAAAGCAAAAGAAAATGGTGTCCAAGTTGGTCATCGCTGGGGAACCAATGGGAATTCAATCCCTGTTTTGTACACCAACACTGTTCCTCGAATTTGCTCTCGATCCGGGAGCTCAGCTCCACCATGACGTTCCGGAATCGTGGAAAGTGTTTGCTTACGTTATAGAAAGCAGATCCATTTTCCGGGTCCTCTGAACGCTTCCTATGTTTCAGCACTGAACGGTTGTTGTGTTCGGTCAATGCAATGATGGAGTTAGCGTGTGGAAAGAAATTGAGGTTTGTTATTATAGCTGGAGAACCGGTGGTTCAGTAGGTCCGTTCAGTATGACTTCGAAGTGAATCATTTTAACTTAATATTGAGTCTCTTTTTCACACCTTTGCTGAAGCCGTTATATTATCTTCTCTGTTGAATTTTCCTGTAAACAATTTGAATTTGTTTTGCAATTACAAAACCATAATCATGTCCTTTTTTCTCAATGCATATAGTCTCAACGTAATAAAACATGTTTGATCTGGTATTCAAATCAAAGGCATTTTTAAAAAAAATACGCAACTATTTTTTACAAACGATGATTTATGCGTCCAGTAGCCAAATTTAAACTACCTTTTAAACTACCAAATAAAAGTACTGTTAAAATAATTCATATCATACATTGTTTAACAACCGTAAGCAATAGTTTGTTTCGTACGATTTAAGACTTAACACTTCATTTTAGCTCATCTAAAAGTTTCGTTAGAATCATATTACGTTTCAAAGTGTTGTGATTATAGAAATGTAACGAAATAAATAAAATATTGCAAAAAATTAATGTTGAATAAAAATTAACAAAGAACAATATTTAAACCCAAATATATTAATTTTTCTGAAAATAAAATAAAATAAAATAAAATATATGAAATTTTGTACACACACTGTAGGTATGCTATAAATTACCCACTTCCTGTTTGCATTTTGTGTAGATCCCCTGAGGGAAATATTGTAATTTTTTGAACCTTTAACCTTAAGGAGGGAAGTCCTGATAAACCTTTAATTATGTAACAAGTGCATGTACGTCATTAAAAAAATGAAAACCACAACCAACAAATATGATCAAACAAAAAAAAATTAAAATTTAGATTGAGAATAAAAAAAACAAATATTTCAAACCTGAATTGCAAACTTCTTATAAACAAAAGAAATAATTGTATCCAATAACAAAATACAATCAATAAAGTCAACACATAATAAGCTATAATCAAATTTTTGTTTATCATTTTAAGTTAGCCAAGAATATTTATTTCAAAAAATCTATTCAATTATTTTTATAACATGGCTAACTTCATTTTCATATATATACTACATATACGATTCTAACAAAAATGCATATGTATTCTGTTTCTCAAAAAAGATCATGTATATGTATAGAGTAGCAATAGTTTAACATTATGATATTATCTATTTATCTATCGTTATATATTTTTAGTTATATGAATAAGTTATTTTTTATATCGTGAAAATCATTAATTTTTTTAAAAATGTATAAAGAAAAAAGTTTATTTTTATAATTTTATAATAATTAAACAAGTATATAATTTCTAAAATGAATATTTAAAATTGTTATATAAATTATGAAGGTTAGTACTATTTTTTAGTTAAAAGTAAATTAAACATGTAACATAAATTTATACTATTTGTCTTTTATTCACTACGGGCGGGTTTACCCTAGTTCATATATAAAATTAAGTGTATTTCATATATAAAAGAAAAATTCCTTATGAAAATCCTAAAATGTTTCTGTCACAATTATAGTCCCTAATAATTAAAATGACCAAAACATTTTGTACGTTCAGGCAGACTCTTGCATATCCTCATCATTTCCACATTCGTCTTTACATTCCCAAAAAGAAAAACGTGGTATAGTCTATCGTTAGTAAGAAAAAACATGATAGCCTGAGAAGAGCTCACTCTAATTGGACGAATGTTTTTGACATCTGATTTGATTGTTCATAAGTGAAATCACTAAATAGAAGAGTTAATTAGCTCGAAACCAATTACCGCTTTCCAAAAACAGATTAATATTTGAAAATTTGTTTAGTATATCATAAATTAGCTATTTTATGAAATGTTAAATTTGTTTAGCTAATATTTTTCAAAAATACATTCAATCAAAAATACCCTAACATTTGTGTTTAAAGTTTAGTGATTATTGTTTAGGGTTAAATATTTAAATATTGAGTTTATAAATTATTATAAATGATTAATAAACATTTATAGATGATTTAGAAGAGTTAGAAATAGCGTTTGAGATTATTTTACTTGCGATTCATTTACACGGGTCAATACGTATTGCTCTCCGAGATCCGGCAATCTTTTTATGGAAGTTTTATAGTATACAAGGTAGCAAAATTATAGTTAACTGATAAACAAAGAGAGGTACAATGGAGGAAACTTGTCTTGTTTCAAACAAGAGGAGGATCAGCACCGTTTTATTGCTCAGCTTTATTGCTTGATAGTTTATACTTGTGAGAGTCATTTGTTTAAATAGAGTTGCGCATTTTGCATGTCTTTGTATGATAGTTTATGCTTTTGAGAGTCATTTTTTGTTATATTATATATGATATGGTCATCATCGATTCTTGACTTCTTGTTGATATAATTATATGTTAGGTGATTCTGAAGATGAAGAAGAAGAAGAAGAAGAAGAAGAAGATGGTGGAAGAAAGAAGAAGAAGGTGGTGACCAAGTGAAGAAATGAAACTCTCTTTGTTATAAAACAATGTTGTGAACTTGTGATTTGTGAACTTGTGATTTGTGAACTTGTGAACAAGGGATGTTGTTGTCGCATGTTCCTCAACATGGACTCCCATTCCGGATTTGTGGCCGCTATAACGTCCAAGAAGCCCTCGACTCCACCCATACGAGATTTTGTCGCGGCCAACTCGTTACGCAGCTGAGCGGACTCTCTACGCAGCTCAGTGACTTCATCATCCCGTCGCTGACCATAGGACGATGTCGCTCTCGGAACATCGTTGACGGAACCAATTCCCAACGTCCGTCCCTTTTTTCCTCCCTAATTACTCTACATACTTACCTATAATCTTTCTTAATTCGATATTATCCGATAAGCTCAACAACTTTACTACTATCGCTTAGGATGTACATCTCTACCATCCCCTACTAGTCATCCACACCTTATGTAATTACGCGTGGTTTAACTTTTAAGTATTGTTTTTTAACTTTTTTGCGTTTACAGTTGGGGGGGGGGAATCAGATTTATGTTTTGAAACTCTTGGGACGTTTTAATTGGTTTAACCACAGCCACTGGACATTATATATGTTTCTTTTAAGCATCGAACATATCTCTTCTAATTAGTTCTTAGTCATGTACACCACAAGAAAACACTCCTAATTCCGACGGATCTTCCGACGGACACCAAGGTCGTCGGACATTTGCGACGGAATATTGACAAATTTCCGACCAAATCCAAAAAAATGAAGTCGTCGGAATTCCGTCGGCCATTTCCGACGGAATTCCGACGACACACGGTTCGTCGGAATTTTCCGACGACTTTTCGACGACATTCCGATAAAAAATGTAACCGTTGTAGTCGTCGGAAGTTCGTCGGTATATTCCGACGAAATTCCGACGACATTCCGATTAACAGAAAGTCGTCGGAATTCCATCGGTATTTTCCGACGGAATTCCGACGAACCATGTGACCGTTGCCGACAAATACATATGACCGTTGTATAGCCGTTTGGGATTGGACAATTCCGACGGAATTCCGACGGACTTCTTTACATCCGTCGGAATTTCGTCGGAAAGTCGTCGGAGGTCCGTAAGCAATTTCCTATAAATACAACCCCTCCTCATTCAACTCATTCACACTTCATTCTCTCTTCATTCTCTTTAGTCATAACAATTCCGTGAAAATCATGTCTTCAGAAGTTTATTATCGTTCGTGGATGGATAAACCTCATTTGGATCCGAACACCAATTTGCTTACGGAAGAATACGTTCAAGGGATTGGAGAATTCATGAGGCTTGTTCAACAGCAACCGGATGCAAAAAGTGGTATGTTAAGATGTCCCTGCTCTTCTTGCAATAATAATAAGGTTATAAAAGAATTTGATGTTTGGACTCATTTGTATATGAAAGGGTTTTCACGTAATTATAAAGTTTGGTACCTTCATGGGGAAACTGGTTATGAATATGGTAGTACTAGCGAACCTCAGCCTGTTAGTGAACCTCAGCCTGATATTAGGTTAGAAGAATCTAGAACAGATATAGATTATGGTGTAGGTACTGAGCAGATGGTACATGATCATTATAGAGGGGAAGAACCAAACCCCGAGTCTAGGAGATTTTTTGACATGTTGGATGCAGGAAAACAACCTTTGTATCAAAATTGTAGAGATGGTCATTCAGTCTTATCATCTGCAACTAGATTAATGGGTATTAAGACAGACTATAATTTGGCTGAAGAATGTATGGATGCGATTACTGATTTTGTCAAAGGTATTCTACCTGAGGATAACCTTGCACCGGGTTCATACTACGAGGTTCAGAAACTTGTTGCAGGTCTTCAACTACCGTATGAAGTGATAGATGTATGTATTGACAACTGCATGATCTACTAGAGAGCGGATGAGACACGGAATATATGCAAATTTTGTGGGAAACCTCGTTATCAGGACACGAGGGGAAGAGTTCCGATCCCATTCAAAAGAATGTGGTATTTGCCTTTGACGGAAAGATTGAAGAGGTTGTATCAGTGTGAGCGCACAACAAAAGCAATGAGATGGCATGCAGAGCATTCGAAGCGACATTTTACGAATCTTTGGATTTGTTGTAAACATTTGAAGCGACTAGCTCACGTTTGGAAGAACACGCCAAACGCAATCGCTCGCTCGGTCATAGGTTCACACATAAAGCCTTAATAAAAATAAAATAAAAAGGCTCACACATACATACATGGCTCTAGCAGTCGCAGACACAGCAATATTGGTCTTAGTTCAACAGCGAGTGATTTTGGGTTCTATTATTAGTCCTCGTGTTACTCTCACTTTAACACTAACCTTACTTGTACATGAAGAGAGATTTGAAAGGGTTTTTAACTGATTAATTATAGTGTATTAACCCAAACTAGAATTAAGAGATTAGGCATTGAATTACATTACTACCACCACCACTCAAACCGACAAATACATCTCCACATTTTTCAAGTAAAATAACTTTTTTGTTCCTTTTTAATTTAATTAAAATTTCGTTTATATAACTGCGCATAATATGTCGCCTCGGAAAAAATGAAACATTATATCTTTGACTTTTCTTCTTCTAGTTCATCTCTCTTCTTTAAGACCAAAACCTTTTTCTCCTCCTCTTCATGCATGAACCCTAACTAAGTTCTTCTTCTTTTACCTTTTACCAAGAACTCGTTAGATCATTCTCTGAACTCAATGAATAATAACTGGTTAGACTTTTCTCTCTCTCCTTATGAACAAAATCACCATTGTAAGGACGTCTACTCTTCCACCACCACAACCGCCGTAGATGTCGCCGGAGACTACTGTTACGATCCGACCGCTGCCTCCGATGAATCTTTAGCCATCCAAACATCGTTTCCTTCTCCCTTTGGTGTCGTCCTCGATGCTTTCACCAGAGACAACAATAGTCACTCCCGAGGTTATTGTTTAAGAACTACACCAGTGTGTTAATGACATTTTAATAGTTTTTGTTTGTTGTTGTTGCCATCCTGCAGGTGAATCAATGATGAAAGAATCAAGAACCCATAACGTTTTCATACGCATAATAAAAAATCCATGTATGAGACTGAGAGAGTACATGAATTCTTCAATGGATCAACTTAACAATTCTTACGCTAACTTCGTCAACCACGTATGTCATCATATATATGTTCCAAGTTTGTTCAAATCTAGCAATACCTTAAGTTTAGTTATTTAATAGTAATTTTATTTCTTGAATCTCCACCAAAAGGCCTTCAGTAAAGATTTGGTCATGGACATATTTATTCCGGAATCGAAAAACTAAACCGTATTGAACCAAAAAATCAAATAAAATAAAATTTCATAAATATCTGTAATTTTTAAAAAAAAATACTATTTATAAACTGAATTATTGTGATATATTTTCATCTAAAAACTTATCATAATTACTAGACATTTTATTCAAAATCCAAAATGCTAGAATAAACAACTTGTTAATCATTGAAACTTTATTAACAATTCGTTTATCCACTATATATAGTATAAACTCTATAAATTAATGTTTGATAAATTAATAAATACCATAAATTAATAAACTTTGTTGGTGCTAAGTTGAACTGGTTCAAAATATGATATAAATCGATAATATAATAATATAATATTTTTTTCAGAAAATCCTATGTAAAATATGTTTCCATTAAAATTATAAATTAATAATTTTATGTATATACATTTAGTATAAGTACAAACTAAGCATTATATTATTTGTTTTATATTCACAATGAAATTATCTTTATATTTTCTTAACATCTAATATATTTTGATGAGATTTAGTAAAATTATATCTAAACACACATTTAAGTTTTATGAAAATATTTTATATACACAAAATAATATAATAAAACAATTTAAATGCGGAATTAAAAAATGTTAATTAATGTATATACACTAAAATCAAATATTTTCAAATTTTAGGAAAAACCATATCTTAAAACAGAAAAACATCTAAAAATAAAACTTTTGTAAATTAATTACTTTATAAATTAATAAAATATCAGAGTCTCAATATTATTAATTTTATAGAACTTTTGTTGTACGTTATTTTATAAAACCGCACTTGAAGCAAACTGCATCATATTGTCCGTTTAGTATGCACCGCCTAATTCGTTTTTACCCTTAGGAGCCTTAGTACTATCATTGGACTTATTTTCAGTCACCATCAATGTTATTTGTTTTATTTGATTTTAATTTAACAAATTGAAAACTTCATAAAAACAGTCCAACTAAATTTTGTTAAAGTTTTGATACCCACATTTTTTGCTATCCAGTTTAATACTCAAACTAATTATTACACTCATTTTAATACTTTTATTTTTAAAAATATGTTCATTTTAATACCCAAAGTAAGCTCATTTTAATAATAAGCTGCAAACAAAACTTTAAAAAAATTCTAAAATTCAAATAAAAATCTTAAAATATTAAAATTTTAGTTTATCTTTTAAGAATAAAAGTTAATTAATTTGGATAATATGAAATTTTATAGTTTTAGTTTATGTTTTAACTTAAAATTTAGTTTGTTTTCTGAAATATTAAAGTAATTTATTTATTTTGTTCATAATTAAGTTTTTTCTAAATCTTAAAATATTATACAAAATTTAGTTACTTTTATTCTTAAACCTTAAAGTAAAATTTGAAATTTTAAAGATATGTTTTTGAAGTTGATAGATTTTTGAAATTCTGAAATATTAAAGTAATAGATATCTTATCAATATCTTATCACATATAATCCTTCCTTACCTAAAATTTTTTAAAAGACAAAATTTATTATCATATACATCTCTTGCAAATGCAAACCAAAAACATAAACCACAAAATCATACAAAAATAATAACTTAGATCACAAGTAAAGTATATCCCGTCCGTATGACGGACCGGTCCCAGTATTACATAATTTCATATGGTATGATTTAATTTCATATTTAAATAAAATACTATTTTATTGTGTTTGATTCTATTTTTGAAAAAAAAAAACAGAAAATATACAAGTAATTCAACAACCACTAACACTCTCTCTCTCTCTCTCTTTTTCACCGGTGTTTAGGCTCGCGATTGTTCGGGCTCTTGGCTCCGGCAAGTGGTTGCTCCCACAGAACCGTCTTGCTGGCTTATGATTCCTCAAACGCAGCCCACCCCTTTTCTCTTCGCCGGAATTTTCGGTTCTGGTATTTTCTTTTGTCCTTCTCTCTTTTGGATCCTTTCTTCTCCGGTATCAACTCGGTTCATCTACACACTCACAGGAAGCAGGCGAGCGATATCGACATCAAAAGGAGAATCAGACAGTGGATGAGGTATGTGAGGGGTCCAAGAAACCTTCTACTCATCCGCGGGGATGGAGGGTTTGCGTCCACCCTGATGGACGTGGAGATCCACTCTCACAACACGATGGTCGCGTATAACGAACACTCGGTTTCCGATCTGATCAGCTATGTCGGCTATAGTCAATTTGCATGGCGAGAACTTCTACAATACTAAGTTCCAGAGAGTTTCTACTTAATAATATCTGTATTTTTTTTTCCCTCTATCTCTTAACATACTCCTCATGTTGCTATGCTGAATGTTTATATTTTATATTTTATATTTTATATGCTGGGAGTTTATACTCTAGTTCTCACAAGTGTTTATTAGAGCTCTAGAGAGTTGGCATCTGAGTATTGAAAACCTTGTATTTGTGAGAGCATACTTTGGAAATGACAAATATAAAAAACTGAATTGCGATGTTTAACAATAGATAACACAGTAGTAAGTATTTTTATTTATTACATAAAAGCATATGAAAATCGAAACAACGTCCTCGCTTCTTCTCCTTGACACTCCAGCTTCTTCTTCAAATGTTCCTTCAATACTTTTAGAATGAAAAACCATGTCAAGGTAAAATCAAAACTCATAGATAAGTAAATAAGCTGGAACTCAGAAAAGGAAAAGAAATGTCAACTTGCCTTGGAATGGGTTAGGTTGAATGTGAGTCGAGGCCTAAGAGGGCCGAGCGGCCCGCGCCTGCGCCCTGACGTTAACATCTGACGTCTAACCATGTCTTGATTAAGCAGCAAGTCCAACTCCTGCAGTGAAAAAATCAGTGTTAGAGAGGGCTGTAGATATCATCAACTTTGAGGCGAGAATAGATGATTTAAACACATACATTTGATAGACCAAACGGCAGGTTAGCAGGGTCAGTACGATCCACATTGTTTTTACTAGCGTGCCTGTCCCACTCCTACATACAAACATATATATATATATAAGACAAATGGCAAAATGTATTGTATTGAAACAAGCAGAGAGAGAGAGAGATGCGTACACCATATGCATGTTTTACAGACTTGAGATGGGTGGTGAAATCTTCAAGGCTTGGGGCAGCAACAAAGCATACTTCACAGAACCAGGGAGATTTAACACTGGAATTAACAACAAGGCTTGTTGTTGTCGTCTCCTGTTCATCTGAGAACAAGGCAGCCCAATCCCACTGTTTACACGGAAAGGGTGTGGCTGCTGGGTCACGGTGAGGATATGCAAGAAGAATTCTGAATTCCTTATCTTCAAACTCGGAAAGTGTTTCTGCTAACCATCCCAGTTGCTCATGACCGTCTATGAGCATCATAGTACCCGGAGGAGCGTTCTCGTCGGCCCAATTATACAAATCCATTTGATATTCTGCGGGAAAAAAAAAAAAAAAAAGAAAAAGCTGAATCTTAAATACTAACATCCAAATTAATTGCATTATACACACAGACAAAGGAAGAAAGATTCCAACCATATTTAGTATAAGCCTCTCTAAAGCCTGGTATAAAATATAATCAATTATAAAATTTAAAATTGACAAACATTACAAAAGTAACTTGTATTATCAAATGATTTATATGTATAATAATAGTAAGAGTAAAAATAAATAAAACAAAATAAATCAACGAAAATACTTATTTTGAAAACAAGGATCATCTCAGACTCTCAACATAATGTATCGAAGTTAGGCTTTTAAAGTTATCTCTTCTCCATTCCCAAAGTATCGGATACTACAAGGAAGCAAAAGGAAAGATAAATAATACTTGTTTTCAAAGGAAAGAATCATCACTTCATTCTCTATATAACTAAATGAAATTCAAGTGATATCAATATTATCGTTATGGCAAAACAGAGCAACCTAAACATTTTCTTAGATGGGTTTGCACATATCCTAGAAGAACAATGGCAAGTTGATGTGCTGCTCAAGGCAGGAGACAGCGATCCAGATGCAGCAATCTCCGCCCACAAACTTGTTCTGGTCTTCACTTCTTCCTTTTCTTTTCTTTTTTGGTCAATCACGTCTTCCCTATTTATTCTTTTGTTATCTGGTTTTTTTTTTGAGCAACTTGTTATCTGGTTTAGAAAACAATATTTGACACACTATAATATTTTGTATTACTCCTGTTTCATAATACAAGTTCTTTTAGTAATATTTCTTTTTGTTTCAAAATATTAGTTGTTTATGCATTGTAATCCAACTTTTGGTATTAAATATTATGTGACCAATTAAAATATATAGATTTTTTATAATTGGCTGAAGAGTGGATTTCAGAGAGTGACCCTCTTACTTGATTTGAATAGGCTGCAAGATCAAAGGTCTTTAAGAAGATGCTGGAGGAGGATGAGTGCAAGACTTCGTCTGAGAAAGAGATAATCACTCTCTCGGAGATGAAACACGAAGAGCTAAAGGCTTTAGTAGAGTTCATATACAGTGATGGCTCAACGCCTTGTGCAGGGCATGCTCGATCACTTTATCTAGCAGCGGATAAATATGAGATCCCGCATCTACGAGACCTGAGCAGAAACGAACTTATATCTTCTCTGAACGCATCTAATGCTCTTGACGTTTATGTGCTTGCCCAAATCCCTTTCGATGACGCACTAAACAATGCTGCCTTAAGCTGTATCCGAATGAATATAGCTACAATTACTTACTCTGATGAGCTCAAGCTGTTTGCAGAGAGTAACCCAAATCTTACGGTGGAGATAATGAAGGCCTGTGTTGAATGGAGAAACTACACCATCTATTACTAAATATAGAATGTTTCAAAAAAAATTAATATATAAGATGTTTTCAACTTTTTAGGTAATTTTTAATTTATTAAAAATTGTGTAATCAATCATATTTAATAATCTACTAGATCTCGATCCGCGCAACCGCGCGGATTTTTGTTTTCACTTATTTTTATATAAATATTTTGTTTTCAATTCTAAATTGGTATATATTATAATATATGTGTCTATCAATTTTTAAAACGTAATAAGTTCACGGTATATTTTTTTCATTGAATATATTGTTTTAAACTTTGACATGTATTTGTATCTTCTTCTATATATATATTTTCAGATTATTATTTCATTATTAAAATCATAATTATATATAAAAGATTAGTAAAATATTGTTTTATTGTCATATTCAAAGATATTATAACATTTCACAAATTTAGAAAGTTTTTTAAAAATTAAATTTTTCGCTTCATTAATTTATATTATCGAGTAAATAATTAAACATTTAGTTTTTGTTTAATTTTTAAAATAAACTATATAGTTTAAAATTTGTTTTCATTGGTTTAAGGTAATAGAGATTAATCATTGTTAGATAATATGATTTTTGTTATTTAAATTTTTTTTTTATAATTTTAAAAGTTAACATCGACATATATTTAAATATTTAACATATGGAGGTATAATATTACAAGATTAAATTATATCTATTTAATTTATATTATCTATAAATCCAATGAAACATCTCTTATTTAAATCCAATTATTGATAGCCCAATAAAAATTTCTTGTAACCCCAAAATTTAAATGATAAGATTAGAGATTAAATGTAACATGACTTTATAGGAATAGGTCTATTAGGTCCATTTTTAAAAAAAATCACACATGAATCAATATTGTGACTTCTGTTTTAATATATAAGATTTTGTAATTGGTTGAATACAATTATTTTATAGTTTTAATAATACTGACAAAAAAATAATTTTTTTAATATATGTGTTTTTCCTAAACATCTTATATTTAAGAATAGAGGGAGTACAATTTTTGCATTACTGAGCAGAAGCTAGTCAATAATTATTGACAATAATGTAGCTTTCGTTCTTTTACTATGTGACATATACCACAAATCCGTTCTTTTTTTATGGGATTGTACTTATTTATTGTTTTCACAAACTTGACAAATTTTAAACCTACTCGTACAATTCGTATATCAATGATTATGAAATATTATATTTTATTATGTGAATGAGAAAAAAAAAGCAATTACGAATATATATTGCTTACTATCAAGCAAGCAAACATTGTTTTTCTTATAATACAATCATATTAGCACAAAATTTTGCCGATGAAAAAGAAATTATTTATTGTACTGTTTGGTGATCCGACCGGTCTAGGAAAGCGAGCTGCACCGTGATCCAACGAGGTCGGTACGAGTAGCTTCTGTCCTATGCCGCATGCGCAGTGACCAGGAACACCGCATATAAAGTTTTGGACTCTCGGTTTTGTTGGAGTGACCGTTTCAGACCCGGTTTGGTAGCTTTCTAGTGGGTTGTTAGATGGTTCACACACTGCTCAAAGATGTTGGGAGTGACGTCGTGATAGTCTTTGTTGTATTCAGAGACCAAAGAGTCTCCAACGGCAACTCCGAAGACTGCCACAAGAATCATCAAAGAAGCGAATAAGTTGTTAGTCTTGATCAAAGACATGATAGATGTTTTGTTCTTTTTTTGTCAGGAACGAGAGCTAAGCAGGCAAGGAAACACGAGTTTGGAAGGGATATATGAAGTTTTGAGTTTGTTCGGTGAGAAGTTGAGAGAACGCCTAAGATGTTTATATAGAGCCCTAGCTATCGTTTGAGGTAAACCTTTTCGCATCAGTAATCTGAAGATTTTTATATTTCTTGAACTACTCAAGTATATTATTACATGGCTAATTCATGCTCCTTTCTGTTTCAAAAAAATACATATTTAATACTTTAAACTTTTCTCACATATTAAGAAAACACAATAAAACTTAATTGTAAATACATTTGTTTTTTGTGTATGATAATTTTGCATAACTTTTATCCAATAGAAATCCAATAAACACCATTAACTTTTTTGAAATTTACAATTTCTTATTAAATACTACATTGAAAAAGTAAAAAAATGTATTCCCTCTGTTTCATAATAGATGATATTTTAGAAAAATTTTGTTGTTTCAAAATAGATGATGTTTTGATATTTTTATGTTATTTTTAATTTTATTGAAAACGGTGTGACCAATTAGATGTTGTAGTTATTTTTGTAATTGGTCGGATTATTTTTAAATTATATTTTTTAAACTACTTTTTAAAGAAAAATAAATTTTTTAATCTTTCTGCACTAAAAAATAACATCATGTATTGTGAAATGGAAAGAGTATATTTTTGAAACCATTTTTTTTTCTAAAAAGTATCTTTACGAAACAATGGGAGTTTTTGCTTAGGCAAAAAAGACAGCAGCAATACTACTGGAAAAGACGGTTTCAATATTTCCCATACATAATCCTTTGTATAGACGTTGAGGCGGACGAACACTAAGATGGAATAAGCCCGCTATACCCAACGTCCCTGCAGCAATATGATGAGAGGCTATTCCTCCCGGAAATCACTGATTGTCAACTTTGGATTTCCTTTCCTAAATTGTTTTTGTATATTCAATTTTATCACTTAATTGATTTTAATTTAATAGTGGTTGTAACAGATTTTCCTCCTGTAATTGCTTTATTTTAATCTACTTTACGGCCATAACTTTATATTCCTATATATATATTATAAGTCCAATCCTCTTTTAGATTAATATATTTTTCAAACATATAATTTTAAAATTTCCTTGCATTTCGATCACTTCTATTTCATTTTTTTCGAAAATTTTAATTAAAATTTTGTTAGAGCATTTATATTGCTTAAATTCATCATAGTGTCTTAACCAAAACAATAATATTTTTATATAATTAGTTAGATAATTAAATTTGTATTTTTAATTAGACAAGAGTTTCATAATTCATATAGTTTGATGAAATTCTAAAAACTTCTGATTTTAAAATTTATCTATTTTAGCCTCAGTTCAAAAAAAAATTATCTTTTTTCTTTTTTTTAACCAAAAGATATTTTTTAGCACGAGATATTTTTCTTTGTTTTTATTCCAACTTCTGATATTATATATCCCCTATATAATAATTGAGAAGCATTTAAAAAATTAGAACCTTAATTTTGTGTTAATTAAAAAAAACCCCAAATCCTAGGTGGCACTATAAATGCCTTCTAAATTCTATTTCAAAGAATTCTAGAGCATCTAATATAAAGTATAGTTTAATCTAATGGTGTCACATTATTTTATAATTATATAACACTAGAGAACATTATATTAACCTAAAATATAGGAAGTGTGTATTCTTTCCTTAAATAAAAGCTACGGAATTACCTAATATGATTTAAATATATATGACAATTAATTATTATAAATAATAAAGATTTGATAATAATTTTTGCATCCTTCTTCATTTTTGTTTAAATTTATATTATTAAAAAAAATTAAACAATCACATTAACCAT
>NC_027751.1:46353665-46391134 GCF_000695525.1 Brassica oleracea var. oleracea | reverse complement strand
TTTTTCTTATATGTTATATTTTGAATTTTTTAAAACGAATTTAAATTTCAAATATGTAAGTTAAGTATACCACTAAAAACATTGAAATGACATGTATCAGTTCGATAGTTGATTTGAAAGTTTTCAAAACCATATGTAAGATAAAAGTCAAAATAATTCAAATATGAAAACAATACTATTCACTTTTTGAAGAATGTGTTCGAGAGAAAAAATAAGGTTTTTATGTCATAATTTGTTTAACGTCCACTAGAGAACATTATATTAACCTAAAATATAAGAAGTGTGTATTCTTTCCCTAAATAAAAGCTATTAAATTACCTAATATTATTTACATATATATGGCAATTAATGATTATGAATAATAAAGATTTGATAACAATTTTGGCATCCTTCTTCATTTTGTTTAATTTTATATTATTAAAAAAATAAACAATCACATTAACTATATAATAAAAAAATTAGATTTTTTCTTATATGTTATATTTTGAATTTTTTAAAATGACTTTAAATTATAAATGAGGAAACCTTATATGTTATATATTTTTTTTAAACGAATTTAAAATACAAAAATGAGGACACCTTATATGTTATATTTTTCTTATATGTTAGATTTTTTCTTATATGTTATATTTTGAATTTTTTAAAATGACTTTAAATTATAAATGAGGAAACCTTATATGTTATATATTTTTTTTAAACGAATTTAAAATACAAAAATGAGGACACCTTATATGTTATATTTTTCTTATATGTTAGATTTTTTCTTATATGTTATATTTTGAGTTTTTTAAAACGACTTTAAATTAATGTAAGTTTTCCGTAAGTATACGACTAAAAACATTAAAATGACATGTATCAATTCGATTGTTGATTTGAAAGCTTTCAAAATCATATAGAAGATAAAAGTCAAAATAATTCAACTGTGAAAACAATACTGTTCACTTTTTTAAAGAATGTGTTCGATAGAAAAAATAAGGTTTTTATGTCGTAGTTTGTTTAATGTCCAATCCGATCAAACCATGATGTATTAATTATACTTTTGTTCCATTACTTTTAATAAAAATTGATCCGATTGATCGGAAATAAATTATATAATAACAATAAAAAATATTTTATATCAAATATATAAATGAAACTATCGATAATATATACAAATAAAATAAACTCGTTTTAGTTAAAATGCAAAACTTTGAAAAACTCGTAATCACTCGCTACCGTATTCGTCACCACCAACCCGAAACGTAACCTCCACAAGAACCTCATCCCATGGCGATCCGTACCTACATCTCAGCAACCTCTACCACACCGCCGATTCCTCGGGACCCTTCACGCAGTCCCCTACCAACCAAAATCATTCTACCAAACAAGAAACCGGAGAAATGGTCCACCGGCGTTGCTCCCGGAGAGTACGGTGGTCCTCCGACCACCACGAAGCTTCGAAAGTACTGGGGAGGAGAAAAGGAAGATCCCATCACCTCCAAGGACTTAATCTGGAACAGGGACTTCATGGATCAGATGAAGAAGCTGTTCGATTCCCCTGATGATGCTCCTCTGGACCCATCTCCCTCTAAGGTCAAAGTTCTTCTCAAATTAAGTGGCAAAAGGTTACGTTTTTAAACAAAATCTCAGACACTGATTGATCGTGTGTTTGATAAACAGGAAGAGTCATCTGGGTTTCTGAGCTTTAGTAGAGTTATGAGTCTTGACAGGTTTGCCTTCTTACATGTTTCTTTGTCTCCTTAAAAACTGATAAAACTGTTTTTTTCTTTGTCTTAAAACTGATAAAAATTGTTTCTTTTGTTCTTAAAACTCATAAAAATTGCTTCTTTTCTCCTTAAAACTGATAAAAGTTGTTTCTTTTCTACTTAAAACTGATAAAGTTCGTTGCTTGGCGTTTTTGATTAAAAATGGTTGCTTTGTTGTTTCTAATGTGGAACCATAGTATGGATGTTGATTTAAGCAAGGAGCTTACATCGTCTTCTTCAAAATCAGTCTTGAGAGATCTTGAAGCTTCCAAATCCGAAGCCAGAAAGCAGATGGTGCGGTTCACTAAATGATAAAGCCACATTTGCTGATTGTTATTGTCTCTGAATTGTGTGCTGTTTTTTTGTCAATGTCACTAGAGTAAAGCTAGAGTGTCTCCTAAATGGAAGCTGGCACCTACCCGTCGTGAGCAGGATAAATGGGATAGAGCAACCAAGGCTGCAACTGGTGGCAGTGTAAGTTTTTAAGTATCATTTCTTATTGGTGACGTTGATTAGATTTTGAAGACATATACCTTCTTGGTGCTTTTGTGATTCAGGATGTGATGTTTAGGGAGCTGAGGCGGCCACGTGGTGACCCAGAAGTGTTGGCTGCTGAATCCAGGGAACAATATTTCAAGGTATAGCTAATTGAGTTACGGTTTGGTCTCTCATGAAAGGCCATATTGGATATGCATTTATCTCTTTTTAATCTTCATGGGCTCTCTTTGACTTTTGGATTGTTTTTCTGCAGCTGAAGAATAAGCTTCAGCTTCTCACAGTTGGCATTGGTGGTGTAGGTTTAGTCTCAGCTTATATTTCATATACTCCAGAGATTACACTTAGGTTTGTCTTCTTTCTCCTGCTAAGTACTTCAAAACCATTCAGAGAGCTTTAAACTATTATCTGTGTTGGAACAGTTTTGGTGCTGGGTTGATGGGGTCATTAGCATATATGAGAATGCTTGGTAACACTGTAGACGCCATGGCAGATGGAGCCAGAGGAGTTATGAAGTACGTGTTACATGACTCTTTTCAAAACTCCTATCCATTTATCTATATCTTAAATGACTAACGTGTCTCTTTTCTTTCTTTGGCTTCACTGGTTTGATCTGATAGAGGTGCATCTGGTCAGCCACGCTTACTTGTCCCCGTTGTCTTGGTTATGATATTCAATAGATGGAATGCGTAAGCGCTTCTCCCTCTTGTGCATTTCATTATCTTTCGCTTGGGACTGACTTCATATGTTTGGCAGAATACTTGTTCCTGAGTATGGATTCATGCACTTGGAGTTGATACCAATGTTGGTTGGGTTCTTTACTTACAAAATTGCTACATTCTTTCAAGCTATAGAAGAAGCCATCACTATCTCTACTCAAAAAGACTGATGTCTAAAGCCACCAACTTCAGTGTCTATATAAACAAGTTAGATTGTTATGTGTCCATCATCTTTAAGGCCGGTGGCTAGGTCAAAGTCAGTGTTGTAAGAAAATGTTTCATACTAATAAACTCATCATTTCATAGCAGAAAATTACCAAGAGATATCATAAGTTCATAAGATAATCATTTCTATGAAAATTATATAGATTTCAAAAAAAGAAGTTAATTGTTGATATTTCTCTGTCTCAGTGACTTCTTCTCCCAGTAGATAAGTTGGTCCAACTTTTCTCTCTTTATTTATCTTTTTACATAGAGTGCTTGACAAAAAACTAAATGAACACAAAAAGAATACAGATCAAAGAGCTCTGTTTATTCTTACTAAATAAAGACCAAAATGCTCTCTAATAAGCATACCAAAAACACTGACCTGTGACATGCTTGTTTGTGTCTACATTTGGTGCCTCTTGCCTGCTCCAACATCTATCAAAACTGAACTAAGAATCTCTCTCATTAGAGCCTTGAAGCTCGCATGATCTTTAATAGCTATGCCACTCAGATTAATTTTTAAGAGCAGACCTGTGCTGCTTCTTGAGGTGAAACATCTTTGGCTCATAACCCCCACAGAGAAGTGGTACTAACACAATGTGTACTCACAGTCAAGCAAGCCTCTAAGTATCTCTTCACAACTTGGGCGCTCTTGAGGCTCTTTCCAACAATCTGCAGATAAAATATAGTAACATCGACTCAGATTGCACTGCTGCACTTGAGTAATAAATGAAAAAAAAAAATCAACCAAAATGTTCAAGAAACAACATTAAACCTGCAATTAGTTTGCTGAGTGGACCATCAGGAATCTCAAGACGTGACTTTTCATGAGCAACAGCAAATATAACCTGAGAATCAAAATTTTATCAACCAATCAATCAAATTCACTTGGAAATTATTTAACCCTGAAAGAAGTAGAATCATGCATGGCACAGCATGTTGTTGTACCTTCTGAGGTGGAACACCTTCCCATGGTTTACGCAAAGTAGAAAGCTCCCACATTATGACCCCAAGACTAAAGATATCACACTTCTCTGTAAAAGGCTCCTGGCGAATGAGTTCTGGAGCCATCCACTCTGGTGTCCCAGCAGATGAAGTGTCCTTCATGTTTTCGTCAGTCATTATTCTCGACAGCCCAAAATCACAGATCTTGACCGTCCAATGTTTGTCCACCAGACAGTTTGCACTTTTCAGGTCACGGTGGACTATCTTCATCCGGTGCATGCACATCAAACCCCTTAAAACATCCAAATAAAAAAAAATAACAGCTTGAAAAAATAAATCATCTAGGGAAAGATTTAAGAAATGCCTCGAAAATAAATAACAAAAACAAATCCTTGTTTCTTATGTGGAGTGAAACAAATCAAGTTTGTTCACTCCATTAAGATATAATACTTAATTAGGAAGATAATTAAAAAGAAAGATGACACAATAAGCCACAATAGTGCACATTAATCTACCATGATTCACACTTTGAGCAATATATGCAGAGGAAGAGCAAAATAAATTGGTAACGTTACAAGCAAGCTATGTACCTGCAGATGTCTCTAAGCATCCTGAGCCTTCTATGCCAGCTAAGTTTCTTCTTCTGGCCACTCATATGGATCAAATAATACAAAGATCCCAGCTCCATGTATTCCGTGATCATTGATAAGCGTGGAGGTTTTGTGCATGCACCCAGAAATAGCACAACTGCCAAAAAGGGCAAGTGAAGAAAATAATCTCAGACATGTGTCCACAAAATCACTTTTAATACACATGACACAAGAGAAAGCAAGAGGTTGCGTCAGAAACAAACTTCACCATTTGGGTGGCGAACACGGCTGAGGATCGATATCTCATTGCAGAAATCTTCCATGTTCTCGGCAGTAAGATCTTGCTCCAGAAACAGTTTGATCGCAACATCTGTCCCATTCCACACTCCACGAAAAACTTCACCAAAAAATCCTACATGCGTAAAACATAAGACAAATGATTCATTACACAACAATGCCTTAAGTAGTTGAAAATGAATCTTAAGAGTAGTTTACCAATCCCCACGCGAGTTCCAACAGTCAGCTCAGAGAAGTCAATGTCCCATTCCTGATAGGGCAACAAAGGCTGATTCTGCAGTGTGGTAGACTTAACCACTTTATTCCACGTGTCCTTCACGGCGAAATCTGAAGGTCCTCGTCGTCCAGATCCTTGACTCCTGTAAGCATGAGGAGATGACGGCAATGACATTGTCTTCTTAGAATTGAACTCATCATCAAGACGGAGACCAGACACCTGGGAAAACAAACACACAAGAATTTAAAAAAAAAAGAGAACTAATAAAACAAAGTAGTCACTCTTATTAACCAAAGATCTCCAACTTACATTGCTATTGATACCTGAGCTGTTTCCATCCTCTCGTCCATGCAATAGACGGTTCTGCTTTGATTTCTCATACATTTCTCGTACCGCGCTTCAAAGATTTGTAACAACAATAGAGTCAATACACAAGCAAATCTTAAAACTACAGCCAACACTGCACACTGGTGAGAATAGTAACCTTGCAATGTCATCCCCAATCCCTGGTGTGATCCTGAAACTTCGCCGTCTAGTTTTACGTATTTCTGATGTGGATGAACTGTTTGAATGCTAAACATATTAAAAGTTGCTTACACAATCAAATATATACATATTCTGACAAACAATTGTAGATTAGTGACTTATAATATCACTGCGTTGGAGTGAAATAAACAAAAACTGAGAGTTGAAGCAAGAGTAATCCTTGAGATCTATTTTGAACAATATTTTGCATTACCCCTAAAGCAACACATGAGGCTGTGGTTGCAGACGCCAAGCTTTTCATTGGCTCCAACCTTCTCTTGGGTACTAAAAATTCATGTAAGTTTTTGCTCTTATCTTTTATTACTCATGAGAGTAAGTTCAGTGGTTTGGCTCTGATAGAAATTTCTAGGAAAGATAAGAGTGTAGCCTTTCCAAGGAACCAGTGAAAAGTTTAGGGGCTGCAACCACAGCCTCATACGTTGATTTTAACATATGAGAGCACATATGCAAAATCTAGCAAAAACTTGTATAAGCAACTTAACTAATACAAAGATGCTGACTAGATGTATAGAAAAAAAGGCAGAGGATTTGGGGATGTACTAATAATGTAAAAAATGAGATACCTTGAAGGAGATGCGTCACCAGTGTAGTCCTTAAATGAATTCCTTCCAGTGCTCAGCATTGATCGTCCATGTGATCGCATAGATGGGTGCTCTGGGCTGCAAATGTAACAAATCACTAATCAAATTGGCTCAGAGACCATTCTATCAAGACATTTAAATATAGGAGAGAAACTGAAGTAACCTGGAGCTAGCAGTTCTCTGTTCAGCAATCACTTTTCTGCGGCTACGTCTCCAGAACACAGTGGCAACATTTGGTTCACTATGCGAGAAGTTACTAAAGGGGGAAAAAAACAGACTGTACTGATTCCATTATACAACTTCGTTAGAAAATACATGTAACAGTTACCTAGCTGTAGCAGGTCTGATCATCAAATTATGCAATGATGGACCAGAAGCATTTGGATATCCTTCTAACCTCCGATGAAACTGAAGATTCTCATCTTTTTCTGTACTGTTAACATAGGAAACGATACATCACCCCAGGGAAAGCATATCACAACAGAGTAAATAATAAACAAGGGAAGCCAGCCGACCTCTCAGGATCTCTTCTCTCATATAAAGGACTATTTGGCTCCAAAGGCGAGTCACAAGAGTCGTTTTCTGCAGAATCACTTTCACCAGCAGGTGAGATGTGTGCCATGAAAATCGCCTTGGCTGATCGAGGTACCAACTGACCAGGAAACCGAATCAGATCAACCAGTAGTTCCACGGAGTTTATCACAACTGTAACAGACATGTGTTTGCTGGTGTCTAAGCAATCCACAGTCCCATCATTAGGCAGACCCTGCTCAAAGGCAAGTTTGTAAGAGACAAAATACCACAAAATTAGTGGAAATAAAAGAAAAAAAAAACTGAAACTGAGGCTCACCACCACAAGACGACTCTCGAGTCCTACAGTATCAGCCAGAACTTTGAACAAAATAGCCCGAGCTCGACAGCACCCACGCTTGATTTGGCCAAGCAGCTGAGCACCATGGTTTTCAAACAAGAAGGCGTTTTCCTCCAGAGCAAGTTTTGAAGGGCTTTCAAGTGTAGGACGCTTATAAAAGTCAGATACCTGTTTTAGAGATAAACGTTTTTTATAATTAAAATAAATGCGGAAATGTAACAGAAAGAGAGAAGAGCGGTTACACAAATTTTCTACCGTTCCAGCTATTTTCTTGATCACCGAAGCAGGATTAGAGCCGCTGACAAGTGTAGTGATCAGCTGTTTCAGCATTGCGAGCTTCTTGTCTTTTTGAAAATCAACAAGAATGACTTCGATTCTGACACCTTCCTCTCCCAAAGCATGAAGCTCACTCGGTGTAGGTAGTCTATTATATACTTCCTTTACTCTCTTGTCCTAGAGCAAAATTTAACATAAGAAGCTTGCATCAATTTCACAAGAAATTTAGAAAAATATTTAAAAAATGCTCACCGGAACAACAGAGTAGAAACCATTAGGAATGGGTTCACAAAGCATCCCAGTATCCCAAAGATGCTGTGCTGCTTTCTGACCTGGAGAGACCTCCTGGTCAACGCTTCTAGGGGACTCTCTAATCAAACCATCCCCTGGAGATTCAACAGAGAGTGACTTAACCCTTTCCGCAAGCTCTGAAGATTCATCTCGTTTCTCTTTCATCTTTTTTCGGTACGCTTACGTATCACTGCTAATCTCTTTCACCCCATAAGAGGCTTTCTATATCGACAACAATGCTCTGATTGGTGTAGAATTTGTCCCATCTCCTCTTGTTTTCTGCACTAAGTGAGAAAAAGACATGTGACCTTTTTCAGACGAGAGAAAAAAAAAAAAAATCTGAAAAGACATCATTCGTTATTACACCACTCATTGTCCCCACAAGAAATTAATTCCAGAAATAACCTCAAAAAAAATCCGCACAAACAAGTACAATTCATCCGGCCAAAAAAAAAAAACACAAACTTAGAAATAAAACTGAATAATCAAATCATCATCATGATACAAGCTCAATAAGATAACCTTCTTGCACGACACAACGAGTCTTTTGAAATTTTCAGACAAGAACAGTAACAGAAAAATCTAATGTCCTAACCCACATTACATTTAAAAAACTCAACAACGTATAGAAACGCATTTATCTATAGTAATCTTATTTATACAGATCCGTATGGGTTAAATAAATCAAACACCAACTTAGGGAAGACGATCAAATGCAATCTTATCGAAGAGAGAATCGTGTTCGTGTAGACATAAAACCAACGATACGAAAAAGATCGAAAGAGAAGATTATACCGATGATAACAATGGGGAGGACACAGAGCGATAGATATCGGAGAGGAGAATGAAGCAACGAAGAAGATGAGAAGAGAGAGCGGAGGTCACGTGGAGAAGGAGCGATAGATCACGTGACTATTGGGAGTACGGAGTCGAAGTGTGGGACCAGCTATATTGCTAATCCAGCTGGCTATGGGCTGTTGGGCCTCTTAAGTCAATGGCTGTACCTATTGGACCCTACTTTATTTATTCGTACGTTACTATCTGTTAATACATACTATATTCTTGTAATGTATATTTTTTGGTTAAGTGGTAAAGTGGGTTTAACTAATGAATATATTACTCTTTCTGTTTAATTGTAGATGAAAATTATTGCAACTACGAAAAAACTCATGATTCATGAGTACCATGAAAAAAAGATAAATGTTGAAAGAAATGCGTAAATATTCTAAAATGTTA
This sequence comes from Brassica oleracea var. oleracea, assembly GCF_000695525.1. Lineage (NCBI taxonomy): Eukaryota > Viridiplantae > Streptophyta > Magnoliopsida > Brassicales > Brassicaceae > Brassica > Brassica oleracea. Next base: position 46,382,118 of record NC_027751.1, on the reverse strand, counting down.
TGAGATTTAAAGATTCCTAAGATAATGTAATGAAATGAAAGGTACTACCAGTCTGTACGAGTGTACGACTAAGACAGACCATGGTGACAAACTGTCGGCAAAGGACGTAAAACAAAATAACGCACGTGCGAGATTAGACCACACGAATCTTTTACTATCTTCTTCTTCTTCCATTACTAGACTTTTCCGTATCTTTAATTTTCTTTTATGGATACTTTGAATACCGATTTTTTTTTTTAATACCGATTTTGCTATAATGAATTGGTCACAAATATAGTTGAACCACCGATAGTTTTAAATATACTTTGTATTTCTTAGTTTGTTGGCATAGCATTTTGTAAAAGCACAACAATGATTCAACTAGAACCAGTGGCGGAACTAGCTCACAAGAAGGGGGGTCACACGACCCATATGATTTTTTAAAAATAATAAAATTTACATGTATTTTCTTTCTAAAGTCAGATGAAATATCAAGAAATTAACTAATTGACCCCCATAAAATGTAGTTGTTGTTAAATTGACCCCTGCAGAAAAAAAATCCTGCCTCCGCCACTAGAACAAACAAAAAGCATCTTTAAAAACAAATTAAGAAACTAGACTTAAATCTTAAACGTTGGGCACTCATCATGCTTTATTAAAAAATATCTGTTAAGTTTCGGAGACGCTTGAAACTTTTCACAAAGTATAAAACGGTTTTGAATATTTGTATGGGCTTTTTGCAAAAGTGACTCAAAACTTGGAGTCAAACAGAAAACTAACCTTTTCTTTTGACTCCTTTTTTTTTTGAGATTTTAACCCCACACCTGCACTTTATCTACGAAAATGCCATTAACATTTTTTTTTTTTTTTTTCGAAAATGGCTTCTTTACTGTCTCAACCTCATCTTCTTCAAGTATTTACAATACTGCCACTGCAATGAATAGTGGCAACAACCTTGTACGAACTGTTTGGAGCTTTTAATGCCCTTTAATGCACGTAAATCTCTTTACACTCTCTCTGTTTCAATTGTTATGAACTAAAAACAACATTTCTTTCACTTTCTCTCTATATTCATCCAAAAAACTCAAGCTTTTGATTCAAAATATGGGCTATGGTTGACAGAGCCATATTTCTTTCGTTTTGACTTACGGTTGCTTTCGTTTGAGGTTCTGGGTGGTTGGAGAAGACCCTGTGTGCAAACGAAGTCATCTCACCTAGTTTAAGGTACGAATTTGAATTTTTTTTCAAGATCTGTTCGCGTAGAAGACTTACTAGTAAGTCATATGTATGTAGAAGACTTACTGATGAGTCTTCTGGTCAAACGGACGACTTAAATTAAGTCGTCCAGCTTTGTTTGTTAAAAAAAAACACTCCAGACGACTTATATATACGTCGTCTACGAGAAACGGGCTAGTTTTGCATTTGACCGAATCGTGTCAGATCTTTGACTATTTATGGACGACTTATAATTCAGTCGTCTCTGGGAAAGTTAAAATTTCAATATTTTATGAAAACTTGACGACTTACGTGTAAGTCGTCCTAGGTTAGTTTTGTAATTGAAAAATAAAACTTCATAATTTAACTTTAACCAGACGACTTAATATAAAGTCGTCCCTCCAGAAGACTTAATTTAAAGTCGTCCGGGGAAAGCAAAGTCGTCCAGAATTTTTCCCAATTTTCTGGTCAAACCTTGCTTATCCCGGACGACCTTAAATTAAGTCGTTTAGCTGGACGACTTTATATTAAGTCGTCTGGTTAAAGTTAAATTATGAAGTTTTATTTTTCAATTACAAAACTAACCTAGGACGACTTACACGTAAGTCGTCAAGTTTTCATAAAATATTGAAATTTTAACTTTCCCAGAGACGACTGAATTATAAGTCGTCCAGAAATAGTCAAAGATCTGACACGATTCGGTCAAATGCAAAACTAGCCCGTTTCTCATAGACGACGTATATATAAGTCGTCTGAAGTGTTTTTTTTTAACAAACAAAGCTGGACGACTTAATTTAAGTCGTCCGTTTGACCAGAAGACTCATCAGTAAGTCTTCTACATACAGATGACTTACTAGTAAGTCTTCTACGCGAACAGATCTTGAAAAAAAATTCAAATTCGTACCTTAAACTAGGTGAGATGACTTCGTTTGCACACAAGGTCTTCTCCAACCACCCAGAACCTCAAACGAAAGCAACCGTAAGTAAAAACGAAAGAAATATGGCTCTGTCAACCATAGCCCATATTTTGAATCAAAAGCTTGAGTTTTTTGGATGAATATAGAGAGAAAGTGAAAGAAATGTTGTTTTTAGTTCATAACAATTGAAACAGAGAGAGTGTAAAGAGATTTACGTGCATTAAAGGGCAATAAAAGCTCCAAACAGTTCGTACAAGGTTGTTGCCACTATTCATTGCAGTGGCAATATTGTAAATACTTGAAAAAGATGAGGTTGAGACAGTAAAGAAGCTTTCCAGACGACTTAATTAAGTCGTCCGATAAGTCGTCCAGCTGGGAAGACTTTCCAGACGCCTTATTATAAGTCGTCTAATAAGTCGTCCAGATGGAAGACTTTCCAGACGACTTAATTAAGTCGTCCGATAAGTCGTCCAGCTGGGAAGACTTTCCAGACGCCTTATTATAAGTCGTCTAATAAGTCGTCCAGATGGAAGACTTTCCAGACGACTTAATTAAGTCGTCCGATAAGTCGTCCAGCTGGGAAGACTTTCCAGACGCCTTATTATAAGTCGTCTAATAAGTCGTCCAGATGGAAGACTTTCCAGACGACTTAATTAAGTCGTCCGATAAGTCGTCCAGCTGGGAAGACTTTCCAGACGCCTTATTATAAGTCGTCTAATAAGTCGTCCAGATGGAAGACTTTCCAGACGACTTAATTAAGTCGTCCGATAAGTCGTCCAGCTGGGAAGACTTTCCAGACGCCTTATTATAAGTCGTCTAATAAGTCGTCCAGATGGAAGACTTTCCAGACGACTTAATTAAGTCGTCCGATAAGTCGTCCAGCTGGGAAGACTTTCCAGACGCCTTATTATAAGTCGTCTAATAAGTCGTCCAGATGGAAGACTTTCCAGACGACTTAATTAAGTCGTCCGATAAGTCGTCCAGCTGGGAAGACTTTCCAGACGCCTTATTATAAGTCGTCTAATAAGTCGTCCAGATGGAAGACTTTCCAGACGACTTAATTAAGTCGTCCGATAAGTCGTCCAGCTGGGAAGACTTTCCAGACGCCTTATTATAAGTCGTCTAATAAGTCGTCCAGATGGAAGACTTTCCAGACGACTTAATTAAGTCGTCCGATAAGTCGTCCAGCTGGGAAGACTTTCCAGACGCCTTATTATAAGTCGTCTAATAAGTCGTCCAGATGGAAGACTTTCCAGACGACTTAATTAAGTCGTCCGATAAGTCGTCCAGCTGGGAAGACTTTCCAGACGCCTTATTATAAGTCGTCTAATAAGTCGTCCAGATGGAAGACTTTCCAGACGACTTAATTAAGTCGTCCGATAAGTCGTCCAGCTGGGAAGACTTTCCAGACGCCTTATTATAAGTCGTCTAATAAGTCGTCCAGATGGAAGACTTTCCAGACGACTTAATTAAGTCGTCCGATAAGTCGTCCAGCTGGGAAGACTTTCCAGACGCCTTATTATAAGTCGTCTAATAAGTCGTCCAGATGGAAGACTTTCCAGACGACTTAATTAAGTCGTCCGATAAGTCGTCCAGCTGGGAAGACTTTCCAGACGCCTTATTATAAGTCGTCTAATAAGTCGTCCAGATGGAAGACTTTCCAGACGACTTAATTAAGTCGTCCGATAAGTCGTCCAGCTGGGAAGACTTTCCAGACGCCTTATTATAAGTCGTCTAATAAGTCGTCCAGATGGAAGACTTTCCAGACGACTTAATTAAGTCGTCCGATAAGTCGTCCAGCTGGGAAGACTTTCCAGACGCCTTATTATAAGTCGTCTAATAAGTCGTCCAGATGGAAGACTTTCCAGACGACTTAATTAAGTCGTCCGATAAGTCGTCCAGCTGGGAAGACTTTCCAGACGCCTTATTATAAGTCGTCTAATAAGTCGTCCAGATGGAAGACTTTCCAGACGACTTAATTAAGTCGTCCGATAAGTCGTCCAGCTGGGAAGACTTTCCAGACGCCTTATTATAAGTCGTCTAATAAGTCGTCCAGATGGAAGACTTTCCAGACGACTTAATTAAGTCGTCCGATAAGTCGTCCAGCTGGGAAGACTTTCCAGACGCCTTATTATAAGTCGTCTAATAAGTCGTCCAGATGGAAGACTTTCCAGACGACTTAATTAAGTCGTCCGATAAGTCGTCCAGCTGGGAAGACTTTCCAGACGCCTTATTATAAGTCGTCTAATAAGTCGTCCAGATGGAAGACTTTCCAGACGACTTATAATAAGTCGTCTGCGCAGTCTTTTGGATTGAAGTAAATACCTGACTCAAGATAGCAGCTTTCATTGATCTGCGGCCTCTGCTGCCCTCGTAAGCCAGTATCGGTGGAGACGGACTGTCTGCTCTGGGACCACCAATACTAGCACCCAATTCCGGCATAGCTGTGTACGTCTAGACCTGAAGAACTTGTATAAACCCATCCACGGTGTAACAGCCAGCAATTTCTTTGTTCCACAAAGAGTCCATCAGCACCTTAAACGCGACTCTCCCCCATGGATAATTCTCAAACCGTTCTAAATCCATCACTAGCCTTGCCAGAGTAGATCGTGTAGCGGTTGAAAACTTTCTCCCTTCAATGAATCCAGTGAAGATGGAGAGGTACGCGAGCCGCTTGCGATCTTCCCTGGACCAATCCCCGCATCTCTTCAGTGCTGCTATTATCTGATCAGTAGTTGGCCCAGCTTCCAGATGAACTCCCAGCATCCCCCAGAAAGAAACCATCTCTGGGGTAACGTCACATTTTGGTGTCTCAAGGTCCTCGATGTACTCGCAGTTTAGACCAGTGAGGTTTTCAAACTCTAACAGTGAAAACCTCAAAGGTTCTGGACCAACGAGAGACCACATCTCATACTTCTTCTTAATGTCCAGCTTGAAACTGAGCATGTAGTGAACCAGCCTTGAAGCCCAACCAAATCCCTGCTCCTTGAACTTGATGAAAACTCCCAAACTCGACTCCTTGAGCTCTTCAAATTCGTCATCAGTAAGAGCTTTCCTAAGAGCAGTATGCAACTTGCTGTTATCCGTATGATACGAAATGCTATTGTGGGCTTCTGGTTCTTCCCCTGATGTGTATAACCTACGGGGGAGTTCTGGAATATCCATCCTTTTTGTCTGCAAAATAATCAAAGACAACAATATAAGTCCAGACGACTTAGTAGACGACTTAAATTACTTACAAGTCTTCCAGTCGCAGAAGGAGTTGGAGTACTCGTCATTGCGGTTATAGATCTGAAAAAATAAACGTGAAACGGTGAGAATGAGTAAATTGATAGAGACAACGTTTTATGTTCATCTTTTCCTCGAGATTGATGACTTAGCGGCGTTAGGGTTTACAGAGAAACGGCGCTAAGGTTTACAGAGAAGAAGCGGCGGCGCTAGGGTTTAGAAGAAGCGGCGGCGCTAGTGTTTAGAACGTTGGTGACCACGGTGGCGAGGGCGACGGTTTGTTCGGAAATAGTGGAATCGGCGGCGCTAGGGTTTAGAGGAATCGGCGCGGCTAGGGTTAGAAGAAGCTGCGGCGACAACGGTGAGAATGAAGTGAGATAGATAGCCGATGTTGAGAACGATGGTTTGTTCGGAAATCGTGGGAATTCGAAATCGCCTTTGAGAGGGAGAACTGTTAGGGTTTCTGAATTTCGCGAAAAATGAAACAAAAAAAATAAAAATCACCTTATATATTGGGTAAATAATCCGGTTAGCTTTAAAATTACATTGGTAAACTTTAAGGTTTGGTCCGGTTTAGACGACTTATTCTGGCTGATAATGTACAACAGACGACTTAATATTTAGTCGTCTGTTTTCAGACGACAAAATATTAAGTCGTCCTAGACCCTAAAATGAACCCCTAAACTAAAATGACTAGATTAACTAACTAACCACGTTATAAAATCAAATTATACTTAAATAGTGTTTACTATACACAGAAATGAACACGCATAAGTAATTTTAAAAATTTTCAAAAACGGTTTTAATGCTTTCCAAAATCTAACCCTAAGAACACATACAATACTACAACATATGTTGATGAAACATAAACTTAAGAATATCATGACTCACTACTTTCACTCATCTATGCTGAAAACAATTGAAATTTGTTATATCTTAATTTATACCTCCTAAGACATATGTTAATTACATAATTCCCATTTTTCACTTATCAAAATATTTTTTACAAAATTTTTAAATTATGTTTAAGACTAACTGTCCAGACGACTTTAAGTTAAGTCGTCTGGACGACTTATTTTCAAGTCGTCTAAACAGACGACTTGCGAGGGGTAGAAACGTAAAAAGAATTCCGTTTTTTTGTTTGGTCACAAGGGGATAGTTGTAATTTCAATAGCCTTTTAGGTTACTTTTGTCTTTGACCCAAGTTGGGGTATTGTTTTGGGTTTGACTCCAAGTTTTGAGTCACACTTGGCAATTCTCCCTATTTGTATATATTCAGTTTCTTTTGTACTATATGTGTTACCAGAGACTTGCCGGTCAGTGGCAATTTCCACCAAAGCATAATGATCAGAAGCGTTAACTATGATTTTTTCCTTCTTTTTTTTTGGTAAAAAACTATGATATTTTTGGTCAAGAGCTAACGATGCGTGAGAATGTTTTTAGTCGAAGGAGTTAGCATTAGTTGTCAAAAATGTAGCTTAGAGATCCTAATTGTGGATCTTCAATCTATCAAATTCTCTCTTTTTGAATGATTTATACTGATTTTGGATATGTTAATTAACAAAAAAAAAAAAACGTGAGAGTATCGTATGCAGTTCGCAAAATGTAGTTTAGCTTAGGCATAAGTGACTCAGTTTCTGTGGCCCATTTTCAAAGTTATTCTCAAACCCAAATACAACAAACCTTTGTTATTTTTGTAAGGTCCCTATTTTGTAACATAGACTACATGTATATAAACAAATTGGCATCAGATAAGCAAACGAATGTGACGCAATTATTGTCTTTATCTCATTAATTTGTCATTTTTATGTGTATTGATATCTTATCCGTAGATGATGATTCGATTCAACCATTTGATATCTTCATAGCATCTCAATCCGGCGCATTGTAAATTTTTAATTGTCTAGTTGAAAGATGAGATGATTGCAAAAAACAAGCAATCAGGCTAGTATCTCACATTTGAATTGCATATCATAAGACTTGACCGTTCATTACATTTTTCTATAGATATCGTTTAAACTATTATTCTATTATTGGTGCATTGGTCACTCTGTTATTGCTTGCAATAATTTAGTTTACGTTAGGAATTTATTTTGGAATAACTGGAGGTATGTGGGATGAAACCCAACTAATCTCCTGAAAAATAAATACGAACAACTAACCAGATTTCGTGTTTTCGAATGAGGCCAAAAACATTTGTTTATCTTCGTATGGTCAAGTATCATACACCTTTTTGTTTTTAACATGAATCGAACCTAAGATCAACAGTTTACGCCTTGTCCTAAATCAATATTTTACACTAGTCTACCACCAAATGATTTTAATAACTAGGAATTGAATCGTTAATGTTAGAAATAGATTATTGTAACCACTATATTGACTCATAGTGATGTCACATGAGACTATGCAGCATATGGTTAATGCTTACATTTTGGGTTGAGTTCGGGTATTTTAAGTTCATGTTTGGTTATTTCGGGTCGGGTTCAGATCTTTAGATTTTGAAGGGAAAAAAATAAATTTTTCATTGTTTAAGTTTTTTGTATTTACTTAATTGGTTTCCTAACTTCTAATAGATTAAACTATTAGTAATTTAGAATATTAAACTTTAAAAATAAAAAGACACTAATTTAGTTGTTATTTTAAAATTTTGGATGCAACTTGTGTTAATATAAGAAACAAGAATTTGATATGTATTTTAAGTGAGTAGCAAAAGATTTTGTCCATAATTATATGTATATTATCTGATTTTGAGCCATGTGTAGAATCAATATAAATATTTTAAATAAAATTAGAGAAGTAAACTATAAATATAGGATCAAATATTCATATATTCGGTTATCTTTGGATATCCATTCAGTTTCAGATATTACCCGTTCGGATATCTAATCTCTCTTAATTCAATCTCTATTCGGATATTTTTCTACTTTGGTTCAGATTTTGATACGAGTTTTTCGGGTCTGGTTCAGATATGGGTTTGGATGTCACGTAAAATGTCATCCCCTAGTAAATACTCTACTAAACTGTATTTTTTTTTGTCAGCTGCTAAACTGTAGTTATAAACCATATAAGATCAGTGATGTGTGTATCTGCTTAAAAATATTACGGCCTATTACTTTGCCCGGGACGGTGTTACTCACCTGACATCTTGAACCTATTATAATTATTCTAAAACTTAATTAAGATCCAGATAGCCCAATTTTACCTATGAAAGGAACAGTTATATACGTTTGAAAGAAAACAAAACATTCCGGAAAAACGTATTTATAGGCTCGGACTACGAAAGAAGTTTCGCTGTACGTAATAAAGGGACCACTAGAACAACGAGTTACGTCGGTCGTAGCATATTCGATGATTAATTAATTACTAGTGTGCGTTTCATTGTTATTTTTGAATTTAGTCGAGCAGCTTCCCGTCACGGATTTTGCATGTCAATAAATATTAAATAGAATATAAACTATTTAAATTAATACTCTATAAATTAATATACACTAAAAATTTCTATAAAATAATATAATTTTATAGTCTCAAATTGAGTTTTTGGTTCAATTAGTATATCGATAAATTAATATTTCTATAAATTAATAAAAAAATTATAATTTTGGTGTAGACCTAACATTATTAATTTATACAGGTTTCAATTGTACCAAAGAAAAGCAACGGATGACCACTCCCCACACATGATTTAATGACGAAAGAATGATCTGATGACTCTATTAAGACGTACCCCATGTCCTTGCAATTTTATGGTATATATATAATTAAACATATCGACATTTTCTATAAAAAAAGATGTTGTTTCTATTTATCTAATGAAACTTACCTTAAAAGAGTATGACTAAACTAATAACTTGAGTAGCTACCAAAAAAACTGTAAAAGTAAAAAGAATTTTGTTTCTTTTACAAACCTACATTTTTAATATTGTACTCATAAAAATAAATCAAATGAAAACAGTTTTCTGAAATCAATACGTATCTACACTCCCATGCCCCAATTTTTTTTTATTTTTTTTGTAACTGAACCCATGCCCCAATATTAGCAAAAAGGGTTCCTTCATTTATTGTTTTATGGTCACTACTATTTTTTATAACATAATTTTTGACAACCTAGCTAGCAGCTGACATATTCTTTTCCCTCGCTATATATATTATCTCCACTATTTAATAAACCAATGGCCTTTTGTTATTTGTTTCTATAGTTCTCTTGTAATTGGATTGGATATGTTCCCTTAACTCATTCACAAGTTTGATATACACAAAGTTAGATTTATTGTACTATTTTGTTTGTTTTGAATAAGTGTTTACGGTATGAAACAAAAATGTTGTACCTTTCTATATAAAATACACTTTCTTAAGAAATCAAAATCTTAAGAAATGTATATAGTTCTCGTTGCCAATAACTTATCCCTAAGAGTTTATTATTTTTTTGTTTGAACAAAAAAGATTAGTCTATACTTATCGTCTCATCTTGTATCTAAAGTTAAAGAATACCATGACATGTGGTAGTTATCCCCTTATTCATTGTTTATCCCAACCATCCATAATCAATTATATAAAATTACTAAAATGTAAAATTAATCATTTTTAGCAATCAAATTAATCATTATAGCAACTAATCAACTCGTATAATTAAATCGTTGAACATAACAAACAATACTTACTTATATGCATGCCTACTACATTCTCCCTATTATACGAAGCACATGACATGGTTGTACAAAAAATATTGATAGACATACGGGAAAGATATCTAATGTGAACACTGAAGAAACACTGAAGAAAGAAAAATGAAATTCTATTTTAAGTATTACTACTAAATTAATTAACATGGATTATATAAATTTAACTAGAATTTTAAAAGAAAGACGAATATGACAACCTCATTTATATTCCTTTACACCACCTCCCCCCCCCTTCATTATTATTTGGTCTTCTCTCCCAAAATCAATCCTCTCTATCTCTCTCTTCAATCCCGCGTTTGCTCACTGGTATCTCACTTCCCCTCTCTCTATGTATATTTCTGTATCTATATGTATATTTTGACATAGAAAGAAAAAATCTTGATAAGTTTTCAAGAAGATGTGAAGAACACTTTATGTATCATCATCGTCTACGTTTCTTGATATAATGACCATCAAAGCAACTGAAAACAATCTCTGTCTCTCTCTCTGACTATTGAATTTTGATTATGATGTTTCTGTGACATTCTTGATAATCTTGGTTTAGATTCTTGATAAGAAGGACAGAGTTACATGATGTTTGAAAGTTATCGCAACTTCTAATGATGATTTGATATTGCAGAAACTAACTGATTTCATGTTAATGGAGAGCTTAGTCATGGAAGAGAAGAAGCAACTAGATTTCAACCGCCCTCTTATATCCATCAGACGGCCCATACAAACTTCAGAACCCAATAGGAAAACAAGATCTTCTGATTCACTAGCCAACAAGATCCTTCCTTCTCCACCAGTTTACAAGTCTGATATCAACTCAGGTCCTGTGAGGAATCCAGGAACTGTCCCTTTTCAATGGGAACACAAGCCTGGAAAGCCGAAAGACGAGAGGAAACCTGAGTTACAAAGTGTGGTTGTTGAGCAACATTTTGTGCCAAAGCTTCCTCCTGGGAGGATTGTGAAGAAACCGGAGACTAGAGTTGATCATGTGGAGGATGCGAAGAGTTGCAGTTCTTGGTATGATGATGAGAGTGATGATACTTATCTTGATGCAGCTGAGACGCTTTCAAGATCTGAGTCGTTCTTCTTCAACTGTAGTAATGTTAGTGGTCAGGGGATGCTAGTAGAGCCGTTTGGAACCTTATCTAGTGAACGACAAACTCAAGATCTAATGATGGGGAGATTCTTGCCTGCTGCTAAAGCCTTGACCTCAGAGACGCCTCCACATCTTGCTAAGAAACCGCCTAAACCAGAGGAACCGGCGAGGCAGATAGTGGTGGTTGAGAAACAGAACAAAGCAGAGCAAAACCCATACCGGTTTCATCATTCTCCTGATCAGCAAGAAGAGGAAGATGAAGACACGAGCAGCATGATGGCTTCTGGTGTTTGTGGATTACTCCCTCAGATTTGCCTGAGAAGTTCTTTTGGAGTGTTGAATCCAGTTCCGTCTGTGAGAAGGCAGGCACAGAGAGGTGTTTCTGTTCGCCGCATGCGTTCTAAGTATCAAGATCCTACTACTACTACTACTACACCTTGTAATGAGAATCATAAGGTGAAGATAAATGGATCTTCTACTCCAGAAGGGAAAGAGAGACTAGAGAACTTGAGCTCAGCTTCACGCACTAAAACCAGCAAAAACTTTGGTGAGCTCTTGGCTAGTGATGACAATACATGGGAACCTTATTCTGAGGCTCCTGTTGCTGAGAAAACTCTGTATGTAGACACTGTGCATTCAGTACACAAGAAGGTACAAGAAGAGTCTTTATTAAAAGATTACCCTTCACTAGAAGTTGATCCTGTTAAAGAAGATGTTCAGAACTTGATTGGAGCCAGTGAAGAAGCTATCTCAGGTCTAAAAGTTGAAGAATGTGCTGATCAAGCTATTTCTGAAGTAGTAGAGATTACAAAGGAGAGAATTGATCTCGAAGTCAAGTTGCAGCAGGGCAACACAACGGATTTTGAATGTTCAAGGCTTCATCATCATCACATTGTTGCACCACCACCATTGCCAAAAGCTCCTTCAGATTCTTGGTTAAAGCGTACGTTGCCAACAATCCCATCAAAGAACAACTCATTCACATGGTTGCAGTCTCTTGGCATTGATGATAATAATAATCAAATCACCAAGAGTATTCAAGAAAATCTCAAGTGGGAAACTATGGTCAAAACCTCCAATACACAACAAGGGTTTGTGTGCATCTCCAAGGTAAGCTAATGTGTATTTTTCAAAGTCAATGGTTGGCCAAATGTTTTTGTTTTTTTTTTTGTTTTTGACAAGTTGATTAGCTTACTTTGTTGACCATTATTTTTGTCTTTCAGGACACACTCAACCCTATACCAGAGGCATAGCAATACCAAATTACAAGTAAATTTCAACAATAAAAAAAGGATGAGCCAATAAAGTTTTGTTTTTGTTCATCTTCCAAATTTTCTCCTCTTTAATTTATATGTAAATCTGAAATAAAAGGTTCCTAAAAAGAGAAAAGCTATGGAGATGAAATAAAAGGTCTCAAATATTGTCTGTCACTTGTGGGGTTTCAGCTCATGTTAATAGAGATTTTGTTGCAATAATACTCCATAATTCCATGTGACATTGTTTCTTTTGACCTTCTTTATATATTCTCTGCTAGTAATAGACTTTTTGTTTTGTTCTTTTGTAATTATGTTTCTGTAATGTAGAGCACTAAAGAGACCTGAAAACTGCAGAACTCAATTGAATGCATTGGCTAAATGGTTATGAGAGGAATTATTGAAACAATTTATGGTGTGAGAAGTTCAAATATTATTCTCTTTATAGTGTCATGGATAGATCAGATATAGTTCAGGAGAAAGTAAAGAAAGAAAAAAAAACTTTATAAAGGTATCTTCATTAGTTAAGATATACATGAAAGAAACTGCTGCTTTAGGAGATGTTTTGTTGATCTTCATGATTCTTCTATCTTTATCACTTGTATGATTGTATCCATGGCGGTTTTTGCTTGCTTCAAAAACAAGAAAGAGAAGAATGGTTCCTGTAGCTGTGGCAGTTGTTGGTGGCTGCGGTTGTGGTGGTGGAGGCTGCGTTTAGTATTACACAAATGAGATATATCTTGGTCCTTGGCGAGTTTCCTGGTAATGATTTTGGTTTAGGTCTTCACCGATTGTGACTGATTTACTTAAGCAGCCATTCTCTATATAGTTTACATTACGTACATATAGATAGAACAAAAATATATACATAAAATATCAGATAAATTCAGAATCAAATATATATGCGATATGTTTTGGTAAATTATTTGTTCAAATTTTCAAGTCTACAAATAATGAGTCACAAAACAAAATATACCAAGAAATGGATTGCGATCGTCCATGTGATACATCCAGGGCCCTCTAAGACTTTTAAACGTATCTCGTATTGAACCAAATGTTAAAACCCCGTTGAAAAGGTAGCCATCTTGCTCGTATAATCGAAAATTTTCTTAGATGGTCGGGGGTGATTGGTTGAACTGTAGCAACTGACTTTAACTTTAATTTTTATCTACAGTTTTAAAAACCACCAATCGTGCTTTATATTAGTTTTTAAAGCTACCACCAAAAAAAAAATGTACAGTCAAAAAACAAAAAAAAAATAATTGTAAAAAATTTAATTTCTAAAGCTCCATTTTTTTGGATGTAGGAAATTTTAAAGCTACATCTCTTAAAGTTAAATAAAAAAATTCTGCTAACTAAAATCTAAAGTAAATTTTATACAGTCACAGCTCAACCAATCACCCTCGACATCGAAGAAAATTGTAGATTTAAGATTTTAAACCGGACACGAAATCTAGTTTGAGTCTGTATGTATTAAAGTAAAGTGTAACAAGTTGAAAATAAGATTATGGTTATCTGTAAATGTTTACTTGGAAACAAATGCAGGACTATATATGCATGAAAGTCTAAGTAAAAAAAAAACGAATTTACTAAAAGAGGTTCCACAGAAAAGGCTAAGCCAAAGCTATATATGCATGCCATGTCCGCATGAAAGTCTAAGTAGAAAAACGAATTTACTAAAACGAACAAGTGTCCAACCACTTTTTTCCCCTCTGATGCTTCTTCCGTAAAAAGATGATCTTTTGCGATATACTACTAATTGGTCAATCTTCAACAAAACATGGTATTATTATACTATAAAATTGATATTGTTTTTGTATATGACAAATAATTTTGACATTTCTAGGTCAGAAAGCGGGAAATACAAAAAAATTGATGATGCTGTTTTTTTAAATCCAGTAAAAAAAAACTGATTTTACAAATCTAAAAATATGCAAATGGTCTCAGTTGTTACCCAAAATATGAAAACATTTTATGTCCGTCGTTTAAAGAAAAAAATATTAAATATCTGGAGTTTCTTTTTGTAGCCACCATTATATTGCAACTAATTGCAAGGTTATCAGACTTTTCCAGCTCACAATTAAACTGATGAGGTGCGTAAACTAATAGACTAGCCTTCTGATTGGAGCGTTCCTATTACGCGCTCTGTTCACGCGTGGGCCATCCTTTTCAAACATACTATACTAGTTGTTATTTGTTACCCAAAATGTAAATACATGCTATGTCCTTACTAGGCAGTATATAGAAATTAGTTTGTTTTAATGAATCTGTAACAATACTAACTTCAATAATTAATTGCAAGGTTATCCACCCTTGACTGCTTATGAAACTGATGAGGAGGTTAGTCGCGTTCTCATTGGTGCGTTTCTCTTACGCGCTCTATCGACGCGTGGACGATATCCGAAGCTCTTTTAATAATACAAAGAGAGAGAGAGAGAAGGGAAAGATAGTCTTTACTCTTCAGTGGTGGGTAGAGAGCGAAAGTTAGAGAAAGAGAGAGAAGAATAGCACATGACCTCACTATCATTGGGCCCTCAGCCTCCGGCTACTGCTCAGCCGCCGCAGCTTCGCGACGGAGATGCTTCCAGGCGTCGTTCCGATATGGATACAGACAAGGTTGCTCTCTCCCTCTCTCTCTCTCTCTCTCTCTACTTTAACGTTTGGTGAACAAATTGCATTTCGATTGCGTTTGGTGGCTATTGTAGATCTCGGCTAGATCTAGCTTCGATTTCACTTTTTTTGATGCGGTTTCTCAGCGAATCGATCTGTGTTTTCTCTTGCTATCGTCGTAGTTCGTAGTTCGTAGTAGCTAGCTAGTCTTACTATTCAGCTGAATGTTTCAACCAATCATATTGAAGATCTTGAGCTATGTTTTGATTACTAGTATTAGGGTGAAGAACATTGGTTCTCTCTGGGTTTGAAATTCGATTTCACAGACGATGTAGATCTTAATTACTAGATTGTTTAACTAATCACACACTTGTTCCATGACTTTAAGTGATTTGATGTATTGGATTTACATTTGTTTGTTATCTACTTGATTGGACTCTGAGCTAGGCCTTGACTGTTCTTGGATTTGAAGATTTCATATGTTTAAAGAATGGTTTTGTCTATTGATTGTTTCGTAATCTCATGTTTGTTGTTTTCAGGAGAAGAGCACTATTTTATTTTTTTTTAATCAGTTTTCTTTGTTCTTTCTTGACGAGAATAGTTTGATGATATGTTGAGGTTTGGTTGCAGGATATGTCTGCTGCTGTGATAGAGGGAAACGATGCTGTTACAGGCCACATCATTTCTACTACAATCGGAGGCAAAAACGGTGAACCTAAACAGGTTTGAGTTCCGTTCTTTGTTTGAATCCTCTAATGTCCTAATTAGTAGTCCTAATGATTACGTATTAATCATATGTTAACTTGCTTTTCTACGTATAGCTTAAAACAATAACTAAACAGAGACTCTTTGTGGTTCATTTATTACAACTTTAAGTAGGCTACAGCTACTCACTTATGTTTTACTCTTTCTGTTTTTTTGCAGACCATCAGTTACATGGCCGAACGGGTTGTTGGACAAGGATCATTCGGAATCGTGTTCCAGGTACCTTTGTGCTTCTCAATCACTGTTACCCTTTGTAGGCGGTAGCTTTCTTCTTTCCTTTCTGATCGAAGTATGAACTTACCATTGTAGGCCAAGTGCTTGGAAACTGGAGAATCAGTCGCCATTAAGAAGGTTTTGCAAGACCGGCGCTACAAGAATCGTGAGCTGCAGTTGATGCGACTAATGGACCACCCAAATGTGGTTTCCTTGAAGCATTGTTTCTTCTCTACAACGAGTAGAGATGAGCTCTTCCTCAATCTCGTTATGGAGTATGTACCCGAGACTTTGTACCGGGTTTTGAAGCACTATACTAGTTCAAGCCAGAGAATGCCTATTTTCTATGTCAAACTCTACACATACCAAGTATGCATTGTTATTATCTGTTTCCCTTTCAGGCAGTATCTCTCTTTGTTGATTCTAAAACGGGTAAGAATACTTTTTTTCTGCAGATCTTCAGAGGCTTGGCTTATATCCATACTGTTCCTGGTGTCTGTCACAGAGATGTGAAACCACAAAATCTTTTGGTACGTTGATTCTATTTTGGGTTTGTCTTTGATAATCTTGATAGATTGTTAACTAATTCTCTTGTACGTTCTGCAGGTTGATCCTCTCACTCATCAGTGTAAGCTGTGTGATTTTGGAAGTGCAAAAGTATTGGTAAGGAGCTTTACCTTTAATATCCTGCTTTGCTTATTTCAACTGTGTATGTGTTCTGTCTCATGAAATCATTGCGACACATGATTATTCGGATTAGGTGAAAGGTGA
The DNA here is from genome assembly GCF_000695525.1 of Brassica oleracea var. oleracea. Lineage (NCBI taxonomy): Eukaryota > Viridiplantae > Streptophyta > Magnoliopsida > Brassicales > Brassicaceae > Brassica > Brassica oleracea. Next base: position 46,365,401 of record NC_027751.1, on the reverse strand, counting down.
AGCAAACATATCATACATTTGCTCTCGGTATTACCGAGCTCCAGAGCTCATCTTTGGGGCCACAGAGTATACATCCTCCATAGACATATGGTCTGCTGGTTGTGTTTTGGCAGAGCTCCTTCTTGGCCAGGTTAGTGTAAACTATTTTATCTGTTTAACTCTAGAATGTTCCGCTATCATTTTTGATATTTATAATTTTTTATCTGTCAGCCGTTGTTCCCGGGAGAAAATTCTGTGGACCAGCTGGTAGAGATCATCAAGGTGAAGTTTCATTTTGATCATATGTTATCTTGCTGTCGTATTCTGTTTTGTATATAAAATTCATATAATCTTATAGATTTGTAATGATATATGTGCTGCGTTTGTTTAGGTTCTTGGTACTCCAACTCGAGAAGAAATCCGATGCATGAATCCAAACTACACAGACTTCAGATTCCCTCAAATCAAAGCTCACCCGTGGCATAAGGTATTTATATGCATGTCCGATCATACAGTGGCTAAATAGTTGAATCGCTTCTCATTATATTCGTATAAATGAAAAACTAAACAAATTCACATACTTCTCTCTGACCTTCAGGTTTTCCATAAGAGGATGCCTCCAGAAGCCATTGACCTCGCATCTCGGCTTCTTCAATACTCACCGAGCCTGCGTTACACTGCGGTCAGTATCTCTAAACCACCAAGTACTCTTAATTGTTAAGAGTGTTCTCTCTGGATTCATTGGACCTGCACTGCACTGTCCAATGTTGCTGATGTTTTCTTTTAACTGACATTTTTTTGTTGTTTCTGTGTAAAAGCTTGAAGCATGTGCACATCCATTTTTCAATGAACTCCGTGAGCCGAATGCTCGTCTTCCTAACGGCCGACCTCTACCAGCCTTGTTCAACTTCAAACAAGAGGTACGTCAATCACAGCAAAAAAAAAAAAAGTAATATAGCTCCAAACCATTACTAGAATGTTCAGTTTTAAACAGTTGCCTAATCTGTAATCTCTCTCTCTATTCGAATGTTCATAACAGTTAGCTGGGGCTTCACCAGAGCTGATAAACAGGCTCATACCGGAGCACATAAGGCGACAGATGAGTGGAGGCTTCCCATCACAGCCTGGTCAATAGAAAAGGAATATGGAAACTGGGATGCTTTTGCGGAGCAAATGCCTTATGGAAAAGAGGAGAGAAGATTTTACTTGTCTCTGATTTTTCAGAGGGTTTAACTAAAATATCAGCTTATGAGTAGAGAGATGATTGGCCAATTAAGCTTTTTGAGAAATCAGGAGGTGGTGATGATTGTGTCTAATATACAATTCTCTCTTTTCTCTTTTTATGTTATAATTCGCTTTTGACTTGTAGAGATACCTTTTCTCGTTGTATTATTTGTATATGTTTTTGTCCGTAAGACAGCAAACCGCGATGATGGAAGAATGGAATGAATGAATGATGTCTAAAACTTAAGCCTAATAACAGGGTCAGAGCTCATACATATATATAAAGTTAGAATGTGAGATCTCCATGTTAAAATAACCTTAACATTGGCACGTGAATACAATTGCATGATTGAATTTCTGGTACGTCGAGAGGAAGTAAGTTTATAAGAAAGTTGTTTGTGAACAAACAAATGGAGAAACATTTGTTTTGTTGCAAAGAAACGTATGGTTCCATAATGTAGAAGAGGCATTTGAATGTGAGCTTTAAAACCTTTCATGAAAGAAAAGGAAAGTTATGGGTCACTAACCGGAAAATATATCATTTGAAATGTGTATAAAACTTAATGGGCTGAAAACTGTTGATAAGGTTCTGGATTCTGGGAACCCTATTAACTGAGCCACAAGCAAAGATACGAGGACCAAACCCTAAATCTTCTCTCTTTTTTTCCCCCTCATTCAGGTGTTTTTCATTAGTCACATTCGTTATTTTTACTTTTATTATCTTTGATTGTTAATAGATTTTCTGAAAACGCATGTCCACTTGTTTCTGTTTGATTTGTTTTTTTTTGGCTGCAGGCTTTGGAAGTCCACACTGGGGTGAAACAACTCTCCCTAATCTATACGCCTTTCAACTCTTTCCCCGCCTTTGATCCTTTGAGAGTTTTTTTTTTCTTTTTTCTTTTGAAAATTCAAATTTTATTCAACCTGAGAATCGGAAATCATATTCGGTTACAAATCCGCTTTGAACAAAAATTCCAAAGTCAAACTATTACTATCTTTGCCCACTCACTAAACCCGACACATTCTGCTAGTCCATTTTTCGAAATTCTTCAGAATCGGTTGCCGTTCTCAACTTTTGACGAAACCCACAGGATTCCTTGTTGCTGCAGATGCCGGGACTTCCTATGTCGTTTCCGGAGTAGCTAGTTCCCGATAAACTCCACAAAGCTCATAACCGTCAATGTCTATGAAGCGCTTGACGGTTCAATAGGGGATGGTTTCAGGTACTTACGAGTAGAGGCTTTGCAACCACCACCAAAACCGGGCTTGTACACAAACACCACACATCTTGAAACCGAATCCCAAACCGGGCAAGCGCCCGCTACTGCCGCCACTAAACCAACCTTCAAGAAAGCGGGCCGATTTTGCTGCCACCACCAAACAAGTACTCCTCCATCACCTGCAAAGAAAGTCAAGAACACCACCCCGAAAGTGAATGATGACCAAGTGTTGACACCAAGCCGGTCAATGACTCCCGAGAACCGGCTCAGACACTTCTGGACTTCGAGAACCAAAGACCCTTAACTGAGAGGTGAGACCCCCTAACCGTGTCGCCAGCAGAGGTACTACAAAACCAAATAAGGAGGCTGAATCCAAACGTGAAAAGGCTTCCACTAGGATTAACTTGCAAGGAAGCCATGAGAGGAGAGAACAAGATGATGTAGCTCGACAAGCAGCCTACCAACCGGCCATGGACAACTGGAGCCACCGCCTATCTAACCAAACGAGCCTTAACATAAACCCAGAACCATACCCTCCAGTGAACCGGACTTCCAAACTCGCCTTCGGATCAACGACCCACGAAACTCACCTAACAACAGAAAGAGAGGAACTTGAAGAGATCCAAGAGCCAGCCGCCGTTGAAGAGATCCAAGATCCATACCCTCCTGCGATCCTTTGAGAGTGGGTTTGAGGTTTTTGCAAAGATATATTCCTTTTTTGTGTTGAGATATTCTTCTGCTATATTTGTTTAGCAATGATTACCTTTTCATGTACAATTCCTGGTAACTTAGAGCATCTGCATCGCGCGTCTCTACGCGTATCTAAAGGGGGGGGGACGATATTGCAAAAAACGGTATACAAAGTGTGCACAATAAGAAACATGTGCTGTGTTTCCTTTGCACTGTTCGCGGGTCCCACCGACACGTGGCGGTCCGCGATTGGTGCACTTTTTTTTTTTAGTCAGAAAAAAATAAAAGACTTTAGCGATGCAGATACTCTTACTGGTTATTCCAATTTCCAAACAAATCCTATATCGGCAACAGAAGGCTAAGAATCTTCACACTAATTTGGTAACAATGAAAAGAAAGCTTAAGAAGACAAACGAAATATTGTTAAAAAAAAAAAAATAGCACAAGTTTATATGAAACAGAAGGAGAGTTGTGGTATCACACAAAAACTTCTAGAGATTTGGTATATCGAAACTTCCTCTCGGACGTCACAATGAAACTTCCTATATCGGCAACAGAAGGCTAAGAATCTTCACACTAATTTGGTAACAATGAAAAGAAAGCTTAAGAAGACAAACGAAATATTGTTATGAAAAAAAAAATAGCACAAGTTTATATGAAACATAAGGAGAGTTGTGGTTTCACACAAAAACTTCTAGAGATTTGGTATATCGAAACTTCCTCTCGGACGTCACAAGACAATCGCACCACTCAATTTTACCCCAAATCTCACCTCCTTGAGATCTTTCCAGCGAAATCTAGTTTCCCACCGTAACTCGCAGTGTGTAAGTATGACCACATTAAACTTGTCGACAAAAATGCCTCCAAACCTTTCACCACTAGCCAACACCTCTGTTTTCTATCATACGCTTGTAAAGTATAAAGCTCTACTATGAAATATGAAAACCTCTCTCTTTATTCATAGAAAACATATGGCTTTATATAGCCTTACAACTCAATAGATAACTCCGAAAACTTCAGCTATTAAAATAGGATAACTACTAACAAGACTTGAGCCTCAAGACTCGACAAGATAAACACCAAAACAAAACCAATAATGACCAACTCAAACTCTATCATCTCCATGATTCTCGTACTTTCATTTGCTCCAACAAACCCTCCCTAAACTAAGCTTGGTTCACAAGACTTAGCTTACTCGCTGCAGAACAAATTCCAAGTTTGTCTCTCAAATCCTCAAATACTTCTCGTCCCAATGGTTTTGTTAAAATGTCTGCCACATGCTCATGTGACTCACAATGCTCCAAACATATCTCTCCATTATTAGCCAACTCTCTCAGGAAGTGAAAACGTACTCCAATGTGTTTACACCTCCCATGAAACACTGGGTTCTTAGATAGTTTAATCGTCGAAGTATTGTCACACCATATCACAGTGCCTTCTTTCACACGATGTCCCAGTTCCTCCAACACCCTTTTGAACCAGACTACTTGACACGCCCAGACTGATGCTGCAACATATTCAGCTTCTGTAGTTGAGAGAGTAACAATTGGTTGTTTTTTAGAAAGCCAAGCGACTGCTGCATCGTCCATAAGAAAGACATAACCTGAAGTACTCTTTCGGCTTTCAACGTCTCCAGCAAAATCACTATCAGTGTAAACCTGCAGCTCTCCACTTCGTCCTCTCTTGTACCAGATTCCGTAATCCAGAGTCCCTCTTAAGTACCTTAAGACTTTCTTTGCAGCTTGAACATGAAGTTGCGTTGGTTTTGACATGAACCGACTCAGAAGACTTACTGAGAATTGCAAGTCTGGTCTGGTATTGGTAATATACATGAGACTACCAATGATTTGCTTATAGAAAGTCTCATCAACTCGTTCCTCTCCATCATCAGCATCGATCTTACTCCCTGGAACCATTGGATTTCTAACGGAGTTGCAATTCTCCATGTCAAACCGTCTCAGTATCTCAAGAGCATACTTTGATTGACAAATATGAATGCCGCTTGATGTTTGCAGAACTTCGAAACCCAAAAAGTATCTCATCTTACCTAGTTCGGTCATATCAAATTCTCTTTGCATTGATTTCTTGAACTCGTCCATCATCTTGAGACTGCTCCCTGTGTAGATTAGATCATCGACATAAATACTCACAATCAATGTATCACCGTTTTCTGTTTTCAGGAACAGAGTCTCCTCATTCTGTGACTTCTCAAACCCGTTCTTGACAAAATATTCTTCAATACGACTAAACCAAGCCCTTGGCGCTTGTTTCAAGCCATACAATGCCTTGTGGAGTTTGTACACCTTGTCCTCCTCTCCCAACACTTCGTACCCTTTTGGCTGCTGTACATATACTTCTTCCGAAAGAACTCCATGGAGAAAAGCAGACTTTACGTCTAGCTGATGCACTTCCCAAGATCTGTGTGCAGCTATTGCAAGAATAGTCCTGATGGTGTCCATTCTAGCAACTGGTGCATATACCTCTGTGTAGTCTATTCCATGTTCTTGTGAGTATCCTTTAGCCACCAGTCGTGCCTTGTATTTGCTTACTTCTCCATTCTCGTTGAGTTTGGTTTTGTATAACCACTTCACACCAGTGCACTTAGCTTCGTTTGGTAGCTTCACCAATTCCCAAGTTTGATTTCTCACAATCGAATTCATCTCTACATCCATAGCTTCTCTCCACTTCAGACTTTTCTCTGCTTCTTCAAAGGTGGTTGGGTCTGTGGAGTTAAACTCTACCATGTTAGCCATGTGGACTTCATCATTGTCGTCTAGATCTGCACCTTCAGTGACATAATCGTTTAAGTAACGAGGACTTCTTGTGTTTCGTCCCTCCCTGGTTTGTACAACTGGCTCGGTGTGAGACTCTGCTGTTGCTTCTACAGGTGGTTCTGGTTCGATGTTTTGTTCTGGCGCAGCTACTGGAGTCTCATTGTCACTTCCTTCTTCTTCACTATCTTCCCAACTCACATCATCATCGTTCCAAGTGAGAACAGACTCTGCTTGATGGTCTGTCTCTTCTTCCCAGTTCCAGCCCTTGTTCTCCTGAAATACCACATCCCTGCTTACCATCATCTTCTTCATTCTAGGGTTGTATAATCTATATACCTTTGATTCTTCAAAGAACCCAACCAGAACACACGCTATGCTTTTGTCATCAAGCTTGCTCCGTTTTACATCTGGCACATGTACATGTCCAATGCTTCCCCACACACGGAAGTGTTCGACACTTGGTTTGATTCCATTCCAAGCTTCTTGAGGTGTGATGTTCTTTACAGCACTTGTTGGGCACCGATTCAGGACATAGAATGTCCAGTTCGCAGCTTCAGGCCACAGATACTTTGGTGCTTTCTTTGGTGAGAGTAATGACCTAACCATGTTCATTACTGTTCGATTCTTCCTCTCTGCAATACCGTTCTGCTGCGGTGTGTAGGCTGCTGTCAGTTGCCTTCTGATCCCTTCCTTATTACAGAAGTCAGAGAACTCCCGTGATGTATATTCTCTTCCTCTATCTGTTCGCAGACACTTGATATTTTTACTAGTTTCGATCTCCACTTTTCTCTTAAACATCTTGAACTGTGTGAATGCTTCTGACTTTTCATTCAAGAATTATGCCCAGGCCTTTCTACTGTAGTCGTCGATGAAGCAAAGAATATACCTCTTTCCACTAGGAGATGTAGGGCTTATAGGTCCACAGATGTCGGAATGAAGCAGCTCCAGAGTTTCTTTAGCTCTCCATATACTTTTCTTAGGAATAGGATTCCTTGGTTTTTTTCCCACTAAGCAATCAGGGCATGTGAAGCTCTGCGTATCAAATGCAGGTAGTCCCCGTACCATGTCTCTACTCTGCAACGTCTTCATTCCACGATGGCTAAGATGACCGTAGCGTTCATGCCACAGCTTTGGCACGTCCTCTGCTATTGTCTGAAAGCAATGCTGTTTTGATCTCTCTGTATCATTGGTCTGATCTATCAACATGAACAGCCTGTTTGCACTCATCTTGCTTTCAATCAGTAGTCCTCTTTCATCATGGTAGATCTTGCATATGCCCTTCTGAATCACGATAGAGATGTTCTTCTCTTGCAGCTGTCCCAGACTCATTAAATTGTTTTTGAGTTCTGGGATATGGAAAACATCACTGATTGTGTAGGTTGTGTTTCTTAGCAATATCTTCACACTTCCTTTTCCAACAACCTTCATCTTCTTATCGTTTCCCAGTTTGACTGAGTGCCTGAACTTCTCATCCATTGTTGAAAATAGCTCTCGGTTTCCACTCATGTGGTTAGAGCACCCTGAGTCGAGAAACCATGTTGTCTTCTTTGTAGGCTCCTGTGCTTCTGATTGAGTCATTAATGTCAGATCAGTAGTGACTTCGTCCTCTTCTTCTTCAACATAAGCCATCAGTAACATGTCTTCACTCTCCTCAGCATAGTTCGCTTCTTCTTCCCACTTTGGGCACTCATATTGGAAGTGTCCAAGCTTATGGCATTTGTAGCATTCGACGGTGCTTCTATTTGTGAAGCCTCGACCTCGTCCTCTTCCCCTACCTCTTCCATTGAAGCCTCTTCCTCTGCTTCCTGTTCCTCTGCCTTGAGTCACAATCAATAACTTATCATCTTCCTTTTCTGGTTTTCTGAACTTTTGTTCATGTACTACCAATGAACTTTGCAGTTCCTCCAGGGTAATGTTTTCGATCTCCTTAGACTCTTCTATGGAGACTACTACATAAATAAACTTCTCGCTTAAGGTTCTGAGTATTTTCTCCACCACATTTACATCTGGCATCTCCTCTCCATTACTTCTCATCTGGTTTGTGATAGCCAGAACTCTTGTGAAATACTCTTCCACCTTCTCTGCATCTTTCATCTCAAGCAACTCAAAATCTCTTCTGAGCTTTTGAAGCAACGACCTCTTCACACGATCGTTTCCACCAAACTTCTTTTTCATTGACTCCCAGATGATCTTGGATGTTCTCCTATCCAAGATCTGCTCAAACGTTACCCTATCAATTGATTGATAAAGGTAATGCTTCACCTTGTGGTCACTAGTCTTGGCGTTGTCAAGCAGCTCTCTCTGCTCGGTTGTCAATACTGTTGTGTCCGTCGGTTCCTCATATCTGGTTTCAATCACGCTCCATAATCCCTTGGCTCGGAAGAAATTCTCCATCACTTCGCTCCAGTGATCCCAATGGCCGTCGAACTGCGGCAACTTCATCTTATCATCTCCCATCTCTTAGGTTCTTGCAACGGAGCTCTGATACCACTTTGTAAAGTATAAAGCTCTGCTACGAAATATGAAAACCTCTCTCTTTATTCATAGAAAACATATGGCTTTATATAGCCTTACAACTCAATAGATAACTCCGGAAACTTCAGCTATTAAAATAGGATAACTACTAACAAAACTTGAGCCTCAAGACTCGACAAGATAAACACCAAAACAAAACCGATAATGACCAACTCAAACTCTATCATCTCCATGATTCTCGTACTTCCATTTGCTCCAACAATGCTTTTAACTCTTTCCTATAAATTAATTCATAATAGTACAATACATCATCAACGAGGGAGAGCGCTGGATAGTCGGATCTTGATACACGAGCTAAGATGTCAACGACGAGGTCATGGGGAAGTGATGCAGTCAGAGACGGTGGTTCAGATGATTGTTCCTCTTTTTCCATAATTTGGAAGAAATCTTTAGATCAACTATCACGCAACCCTAACAGGTAGAGCAGAAGTCCAAAGCTCTAGCTAGCTAGTTTGGATAGCGTGCGTTTTATACAACTCCTAAGTCCTAATATATAATACTAATTGATTACAACTTTATTGTAAATTTTAAATTATTTATATGTATGATCTTGTATAATATTATTATGTTATTTTAATTAGACATATGATTTTAGATATATAATGTCTAGTCGGTTTAATTATTATTTGCGTATATTATATTGCATTTATTTTTTGGTGTTATTACTATAATCATTCCTATAATTAGATTTTTAATTTTGGGTGTAAAATAATGGATTGGTCCATTTATTCATTTATTGGTACACTGAGTTAGATATATGTTTTTAGTTTGGAATACATCTATTTTTTGTTTTAGTTAAACCAAATAAGATCAGTTTCATTCAGTGCACGAGTTTGGTTATTCATCTACAATGTGTAAATATATTTTCATTTTTTTTGTATATTTGATGTTGATTTAATAAAAACACAATAAGAAAAATTGATAGTGATGATCAATACGAAGTTGTATAAAAGAGCATAACCAATATAATTTTGAAAGCTAATAATGAATGGAATTCAATATTTACTATATAATTAAATGTTTTAAATTTTAAGTAATTTATATTTTTGATGTATAAACGATAAATTGAAAACTATATTAATAATTTTAGACATTACAATTCAGTTTAGTTTGGGTATTCTTATTAAGGAGACATTGGGTGGTACGATAAATTAAAACTTAAAATCAAACTAAAGATTAAGCAAAAATAAGTTTTGATAATGGTGAAGTATAATATCTATAGTTCGCATAAAAATATTGATTTATAATATTTAAAAATATTTCTGTAATTATTTTATTAAAATAGAATTATACAAATAATATTTTTGTTTTCTATTAACAAATGTTATCTTGCTTAAGATTAAATTGTAAAATAACTTATTTAATATTTAAAATAAATACCAAACAAAATTTTGTGAATTGTTTGGGAAATTATTATTATACAAAATTTATAGATTTTAAATTTTGTTTAGAAAATTATTATGCAAAACATATGTAAAAAAACACAGTAATATTAGTTTTAAAATACTTTAGTTCGTTTAAGAAATTTCAGTTTATCTTATGTTATCTAAGTTAGTTTTGATCGTCTCAGAATTATATCTTGATATAAAGAAAATATTTTTATTACTTTTAAAATGTATATTATGTTATTTAAGATTATGTTTTAAAAGGAATATATTTCTAATATTAAGATTATTCTTGTGAACTTTCCTTTTTTATCTCTATAATATTATTTGAGAAGTCACTTTCTCATGTGTCGCGCTCACGTTAACTCTCACGATGATTGATTACATTGATACTCTTAATGAATTAAAAATATTACATTTAAATACTATTACTGAATTTTTTATTTAGTTTTCTTTTTAAAATTTTCCAAATAAAATTTTCCAAATAACATTCATAAAGTTTTAAAAACAAATTAAAAAACGAAAATATATGTATAGATAATATGATTTCATTAAAAAGGAAAGTTCACAAAATAGAAATATTTAATTTTAAAATAAAAATTAAATTACATAAAATATACTTTGAGTAATAAAATATTTCTTTATATCTATATTTTTTAGATGAAAATATATATTTGCATATAATGTGATTTCATAAAAAACATTCACACACATAATCTTGATATTAGTAAAAAAATATATTATTTCTTTCCAAACATAATTTTAAAAAATGCAAAAATATATATTTCAAAGTAATAGAAATAATTTTTATATATCTATCTATTTTCTTAGATGATTACATTAAAAAAACTAAGTAACATAAACTCATATATGTTTAATTGAGTAAAAATAGTTTATAATTAGTATTATTGAAATATGTTATTTATTTTTTCATATATTTAGTTGACTATAATATCTTTCAATTACAGTAAAAACAAAATCGATAATTTTATTTTACCTGTATACTAAGATTTTTAAAATAAAATCACACATTTTTTATACTGATTATTTTTAAGATATATTAAAAAAATAAAATGAATTAACAATAAATATCTTTTGATCAAATAATTGTAAAATATTTTAAAATAATGTAACACTATATACTTTAACGAGGTAGATATATTATATTTTATCATTATTAAAATTATTTGTTTTCATAATATTAAATTTGGTTTTAAATTTTATATTTTTATGTTTGTAGAACTTAATATGAATATAGTTAAAATACCAAAACAAATTTTAATTCTTATTTTTAAGATTATTTAAAATAAATTTTAGTTTACCATTTAATAAATCTAAGACATAAAATTATTTAGAATTTATAAAATATTTTAATTATTATAAATATTGATAAGTATTCATGAGCTTCTAAATATTTATTAGTTACTTATGTATGTAATTTCATATTGGTCATTGCTTTATTTTCTGATATTTTGTTTTAAAACAAATCAACATATAATTTAATAAATATTATGAAACTACATGCACATTTAAACGATAAATAAAACAAATTTGATTTTACGTAATTATAATAAAAAATTATACTTCAGTTTGAATTTGAAAGAATATATGTAACTCACTACAAGAAAACATATTTCTTACTAGGACCGTATTCGTTGTAAAATCGTCGTAAACGGTGTGTTACGACGAATTAACGTCGAAAGACGTTTCGTTGTTAAACGTCCGTCGTAACGGAGGTTTCGTCGCAAACGACTCGTTACGTTTACGACGAAATATATTCCTCGTAAAGCACACGGAAAGGATTCGTCGTAAACGACACGTAAGCTTTCGTCGTAAAGTCCACGTAATTAAAACGATGTAAAGCACACGTAAATACATTCGTTGTAAATCACTCGTAAACATTTCGATGTAAAACCCTCGTAAATGTTT
>NC_027751.1:46352195-46353238 GCF_000695525.1 Brassica oleracea var. oleracea | reverse complement strand
TACCTCTTCGAAGATTCTGTCGACCTCTTGGGTGGACAATGTGACTGGTAATCCATCGGGAGACTCCTAGGTTAGTTGCGTCTCTCGTTCTTCAATCCGACCAGCCACTGTTTGGAAGAGTTTCTCAGATGCAGGATCCACAAAAACTCCGTCGGATGTGGCGTGAGTCATCTTGAATAGGTCAGACAGAGAAGGTAAGACTCCGGTCTTCTCGAACTACAAAAATAAAATTAAATTAAATATTATAAATTATATTAATTGAATATTTAAAAATATATATTTAAAACAAAACTTACAGCTTCTAGACGGACTCCAGCATGAGATTTTTGTCCGGTTCTGTGAAGCATGGACAAATGACCATCTTTATCCTTCGTCCTTCGAGAAGCCGAGCACGAATTGGCCGTTTTGATCGAAAAGGGATGCTCCCAATAGGAGATGAGGCCATCCCACACATCCGTCGTGAGCTCAGTGGACTTTCCCTCATACCCGTAGATCTCCCACTTGTCCTTCCAATCAGAGACTGTGTTGCAGAGGCGTATCTTTGCCTTTGCAACGAATTCCGCCTTCACCCTCTCGGTGATTCCCAAAGACCAACGCCACTTTTGCTGAAACATAAATTTTTTTAGAAATTACAATTAATAATAAATATTAAAAAAAAATATATATATATATTTAAAAGTGAAAATTTAATTAAATTTCCCGTTACCTAATAATCACCTAAAGTATAGTATTCCGTCATCTAACTAATCACCTAAACTAATTATCTAACTAATCACCTAAACTAATTACCTAACTAATTAATAACCTAAACTAACTTAAAAAAAAAAGGAGGAAAGAGAATGTACCTTAGAGGGAGAGGAGAGGAATTTGGGAGGAATGAACGAGGCTGACTCGTCTCGGCGTCTCAATATATTGAAAAGGATTCGTCGTCAACGCGACATAATATTACGACGAAGTTACCAGGCCCTCGTTTTCATTTACGACGAAGTTACCAGTCCCGCGTTTTTTGATTTACGACGAAATTACGTCGAAACGTCGGTTTA
>NC_027751.1:46345882-46349588 GCF_000695525.1 Brassica oleracea var. oleracea | reverse complement strand
TTCATTTCCCCCATAACCCTCTCCATGTTGATACCAAATGTAGTACTGTGGTGTAAATCCTCTCTTTACTAAATGCTTCCATACAGTTTCACTACGTGCAAATTTTGAATTCTTGCATTTCCGACAGGGGCAGAACATCTTACCGCTTTCCTGTGTGATCGGTGTACAGCCCGCCTGGTGCATGAATGTCTTTAGCCCGCTCAGAAATGTGTTCGTCACCCTCCCGCCGGAATCTTTGTGCAAATACATCCAACTCCGTAACTCGTAAATACTATCGCCACCGGCCATTTTTTCCTTAAATTTTTTTTTGAAATTTTTTTCGAAATTTTTTTTTTCTGATTTTTTTTTTCCGTTTGTGAGTTGTGAGGAAGAGAGTTGTGAGAAATGACATATATATAGAGAAATTTTCGAGTTGGGTAGTTGAAAACACCATGTAAATTTACGACGAAATATTTTCGTCGTAAATTTTCGTTGTTATGGGCACGTTTTCTTGTAGTGACTCAATATACTCACAACATGAGTTACCCGACTAATCCAACTTATATCTAAGATCATAGATTTAACTACAATAAAAATATATATTTTTATTATACTAATTTATTTTATAAATGTAAATTATAGGATGACTCAAAACATATTAACATATAAAAATAAAATATTAACCAACTATTATAATTTTGTTATTTTGTAAAATTTATATATATATATATGAATGAGATTGTAAAATATTGTCCTTATACTAATTTACATAATTTTGAATTAAACAATTTAGTTTATTTTATATTTTAGTCTAAGCACAATATATCTTAAGTTATACATAATCTTACTCAAATATACTTACATATCTAAGACAACAACCAACGTAAATGCAAATAAGAAAATTAATCATAATTTTAATATATATTAAAATATTACAGTTGAATTCAGAGAAATATATGCAATCTAAGATACACAAATGATAACTGAATCGACTATAAAAACAACAAAAACGACTAGATATAACATATCTAAAATCATATGCCTAATTAAAGTAATATATTATTATTAATAAAAATTGTGCATACAAATTATAAATTAATAACAATTAATTATAATTGTATATTTATTTTATAAATATTTATATCCGTGCATGAGCACGGGAAAATCACCTAGTATAATATTATTTAAGAAGTCAGTTTCCTATGTGTCGCTCTCACGTTAACTCTCACGGTGGTAGATTACACTGACACCCTTCATGAATTAAAAGTATTACATTTAAAATACAATTATTTATATTTTTATTTAGTTTCCTTTTAAAATTTTTCCAATAAACATATACATATAATAAAAAAGGAATTTTTTTATAAAGTTAAAAACAAAAAAAAAATTGAAAAAATAAAATATATGTATATATAATATGATTTCATAAAAAAGGAAAGTTTACAAAATAGTAATATTACATTTAAAAATATTTTTAAATAACATAAAATATACTTTTGATGTAATATAAATTTGTATATAATGTGATTTCATTAAAAACAAGTTACACATATAACCTTGATTTTAGAAAAAAAATATTATTTCTTTTCAAAGATAATTTTAAACAATAAAAAAAATTCAAAGCAATAGAAAAATTTATATATATCTATCTCTTTTCATAGATGATTATATAAAATAATTAAGTAACATAAAATGATATATGTTTAATTGACTAAAAATATTTTATAATTAGTATTATTAAAATGTTTTAATTATTTTCTTATATAAGTGAATTAAAAAATAAAAAATAAAGAAATAAAAAATACAAAAAGTCATGTTTTTCATGATATGACAAATACAAGTACATATACATAGGATCATAGAATATATTTCCCTAAATAGTGTTTTCTTTCTCACTCATATTATGGATTAATAATTAAACACGATAAATTAAAACTTAAAATCAAACTAAAGATTAAGCAAATATAAGTTTTGATAATGGTAAAGTATAATATCTATAGTTCGCATAAAAATATTGATTTATAATATTTAAAAATATTTCTGTAATTATTTGATTAAAATAGAATTATAATAGACAATATTTTTGTTTTCTATTGATAAATGTTATCTTGCTTAAGATTAAATTGAAAAATAACTTATTTAATATTAAAAATAAATACCAAACCAAATTTTTTGAATTTTTTGGGAAATTATTATTATACAAAATTTATAGATTTTAAATTTTTTTTAGAAAATTATTATGCAAAACATATGTAAAAAACTCAGTAATATTAGTTTTAAAATACTTTAGTTTGTTTAAGAAATTTCAGTTTATCTTATGCTATCTAAGTTAGTTTTGATCATCTGAGTATTATATCTTGATATAAAGAAAATATTTTTATTACTTTTAAAATGTATATTATGTTATTTAAGATTATGTTTTAAAAGGAATATATTTCTAATATTAAGATTATTTTTGTGAACTTTCCTTTTTTATGAAATCAAATTTTGTGTTTGCTATATTTTCATTTTAAAATCTAAAATCTTTTCCTTTAATAATTTTTTTTGTGAACTTTCATTTTTTTATGAACCAAACTAAAGCAATTCTCTTAAATAGAAATTTTTAAGTTTTGTCACAAAAATAACCCTCAAGAAAGAAAATGACTAAAATAGCCCATTTTTATTTTGAAATTTTTAATATTTATTTTTAATTTTAAAAATTTTGAAACCCTATCCCCAAAACCCCACTCCTTAACTCTAAACCCTAAGTGTAGATTAGTTAATCCTAGGGTAAAAATATATTTTTTACCTTTAATAAAACTTATTTTGGTCATTTTTTTCATTGAGAGCTATTTTTATGATAAAAAACTTAAAAAGACTATCGTAGAGAATTTCTCATCAAACTATCTATGATACGTATTTTCATTTTTAAAATTTATGGTTCATTAACGAATGTTTACTTTTATTATATATATTATTTGGAATAATAACAAAGAAAACGAAAAGTTAAAAAAATTAATAATGGCAATTAGTTATAATATTTTTAGTCTATTAATGGTATCTATGTAATCAAACATCGTAACAATTAACGTGAGCGCGACACGTAGAAAACTGACTTTTCAAATAATATAATAGATATATTTTTTTAATGAAACAACAGATCATTCTGAAAAAGAGGGAGTATGATCGATAGTCCGATGTCGGTTAGATCTTGCAGTTGAACATGAGAACTGGCCCGATAATTTTTGCACTCATATGTTCGACTTAAAGTTATGGGGATCAGATCATTGTCCTGTCCATGCAGACATTCTGGTAAGGCCACAGAGGGCAAAAAAAACTTTCAAATTTGATAAAAGATGGTTGGATAGTGAAGAAACCAGGCCAGTTATTCTTGAGGGATGGAACTCTTCCGATCTACCACTACAAGAAAAAAGCGGTATTCTGACGGACATTCCGACGGAAAATGAAATCCTCGGAATTTCCCGAGGAATTTCCTCGGAATATACCGACGGAATTCCGAGGAAACATCAATCCGTCGAAATATTCCGATGAAATTCCGAGGAAAAATGTGTTCCTCGGAAAAACCCGATGAATTCCGAGGAAATATTATAGGGATTTTACAAAAATTCCGAGGAAATTCCGACGAACTAGTGATCGATCGATGCGTTTTTGGACATATACCCATCGATCGATCACATTGTTACGCTGTGGTCCATATTAGTGATCGATCGATGCGTTTTTGGACATA
>NC_027751.1:46331915-46343924 GCF_000695525.1 Brassica oleracea var. oleracea | reverse complement strand
TTTATAATTTTTTTTTTTAATTTTGGAAATATTCCGAGGAAGTTTATCCCTCGGAATATTCCGACGACATCTTCCTCGGAATATTCCGAGGAATTTCCGACGAACTTGTGGTCCTCAGAATTTCTTCGGAAATTCATTTCCTCGGAATTCCGTCGGAAATTTCCGAGGGATTTCCGAGGAAAGATGAATTTTCGAGGAGTTATTTCCGAGGATTTTTTTCGTCGGTATGTCGTCGGAATAGCGTTATTCCGACGACATACCGACGATTTTTTCCCTCAGTATGCCGCTGTTTTCTTGTAGTGTACCTACGGATGCAAATATTATGGAACATGTTGGAAGCTGTCGCAGAGCTTTGAGCCAACGGTAAACGATGTAAATTTTGAAAAGCAAATGGAGGAACTTACAGACGGTTGAGGATATATATTCAAGTGATGTGGCAACAACCGAAGAGATATCATACGCTTTGAAGGACCTTTCTTACGCTCTTAATTAAGGTATAGGAAATGTTTTGGAGGCAGAAGACTAGGGTTCTCAGGTTGCCGAAAAGAAACAAAAATTCTAAGTTTTTTACGTCTTAACAACGCAAATGAGAGCAAAAAATAGAATCAGAAGTCTGCTAGATTACTCCAAAAATTTAGTAGAGGGCGAGGAGGGACTGACCGGTAGCCGTTAGATACTGAGGTGAAACAACCATCCCTAATCTATAAGCCTTTCAACTCTTTTTCCCCTTTGATCCTTATGACTACCCTAGAGAGGGTTTTTTTGAGGTTATTGCAAAGATATATTCCTTTTTGTGTTGTGATATTCTTCTGCTATATTTGTTTGCAATGTTTACCTTTTCATGTACAATTCCTGGTGTGGTTTTTATTCACTCTCTAAATTCGATTACCAGAAACAGAATATAGAAAAAAAAAACTAAAAGAACACATAACCAAATGTTTTAACTTACTGGTTCCAAACAATCATAAGCTCGGTAACAGAAGACTAAACATCTTCACACCAAGATGAAAGTTGGTAACAATAAAAAGAAAGCACAAACGAAATACTGTTATAAAAAAAAAGAAAAAGAAAAAAAAAGACAAGTTTATATGAAGCAGAAGGATAGTTGTGGTATCATCAAACAACAACATCTAGAGATTCCTTCAATTGAAACCCAGTCACAAGACGACCGCACCACTCAACTTTACCCCAAATCTCCCCTCCTTGACGTCTCTCCAGCGAAATCTCTGCACACCAAATCTCCTCCCCTCTTCTTTCATCTCCTTTAGGAAAAAACAAAGCTAGTTTCCCACCGTAACTCCCAGTCTTTGACCACAGTGAACTTCTAGTCTCCGCCAACAATGCCTCCAAACCTTTCACCACTCGCCAACACCTCTCCTTTCTATCAAAGGCTCTCAACTCTTTCACACAATCTTCTTCACATTCGTAATAGTACAGTACATCATCAACAACGCACCCATACCTCCACTCCTTAGAGTTCATAACCTCGTCTGTTCCCCATTTCCTCCCCTCTGGCTCGTAAACATAGGAGCTATCAAAATCTTTAGTGTACATCTTACCAGCCATCACCACACTTCCATGATACATGTCACCTGCCTCTACATCAGACGTCGTCTTCTCAGGTTCCCACGTTTGCGTCTCTGTGTTGAACACCACCACCATCATCTTGTCCAAGTCCCTGTTATCACGTCCAATGGCGTAGATTCTCCCGTCGATGACGTCAGCGACTGTGTAAACCAAAGGCTCAGGCATGCTAGGGAGAGATCGCACGGTGTGAGACTCACAGTCGATGCTTAGCGCCGTACTGCCGTCGTTACCGTCACCAAACATGTATATCTTCGAGCCCGCCGCAGCGAAGCTTGAACGGTACGGTCCGCGGGGCAAAGCGGGAAGCGAAGGGACAAGGACCAAGCGGGGGTGACTGCCGTTCCGGAGGAGAATGTAGCAACGGTTCTCCTTGGTTCTTAGGTTGGAGAGGATGAGGTAGAGACAGTGCTCCGTGCATCCCAAGGAGGATCGTCTCGCGTATATCTCACGCGACCTAACGATCGATCGGAAGTACTTGGAGACGAGGGAGAGCTTTGGATAGTGGGATCTCGGAACATGGGCTAAGATGTTAACGACGATGTCATGGGGAAGTGACGTCGTCGTCAGAAACGGTGGTTCCGAGGGTGAAACCTCTTTTGGCGCCAGAGTCTTAGAAGACGTTTTAGATCTAAGCAGAAAACCTCTTCTTAACATTTTACCCCCCAAAAAAAAGAAAAGGAATGAAAGCAGAAAACCGTAATATAGGGGGAGAAGGCCTGAAGCCCTAGTTTGGGTAGCCGCGTTTTTATAGAACTGCCCTAATATCACGAGAAAAAGACAAAAATAGCACTAAATCAAGTTTATGTTCCCAAACTAGCACTCAAGGTCAAAAGTCACAAAAATAATACTTAATGTTTTATCAAAAGTCACAAACTTAGGGTTTAGAGTTAAAGGGTGGAGTTTAGGATTTAGGGTTTAGATTTTAGGGTTAAGGGTTTAGAGTTTAGGGTTTAGGGTTTATGGTTTAGGGTTTAAGGTTTAGAGTTTAGGGTTTAGGGTTTAGAGTTAAAGGGTGGAGTTTAGGATTTAGGGTTTAGATTTTAGGGTTAAGGGTTTAGAGTTTAGGGTTTAGGGTTTAGAGTTGAGAAATGAGGTTTTGGGGATAAGATTTCAAATTTTGAAAAATAAAAAAAATTAAAATTTTCAAAGGATAAACTTAGAAAGGTGCTATTTTGGAGATTTGCCCTAATATCATTGTACATTTTTTTTTTGCCAAGGAATATAATTTTACATATACGATGATAAACCTAATTAACACTTTAAATATTTTTATTTTATTCTAGTCCCATAACTTACCGTTCAACTCTTTATTACAAACCTTTGAAACAATTTTACTTTTAAAATTGTATTATATTTTAACCCGTATTTTCAAAGTGCATAATTACTTTTTAATAAAAAAAAAATCAATTTTCATTTTTTTGTTGTATTAATTTTTTTTGACACATATACTATGTAGTTTATTAAAATTAAAACCGTTTTAAAAGTATATCATATTTTAATTTGTTTTTTATATTTTATGTTTTCTACTGTATAAAAATATGTAGGAATCAAAATTTGGAATGTACTGATAATTTTATTTTGGTGTAGATGGTGATATTATATGGTTTGTATTAATTTTTCATTTACAGTATAATTATATAATTTGATCATGAAACTCAATATATATATATATATATATATATATATTTAAAGTAGTGAAATTTCGTATTATGAAAGAACAACCCGTTAATTTAATCTATTTCGTACCAAATAAAAATATGTTACTTTGCTCAATATATATTTCTGGATTATTTGAAAATAAATGTAGTTATCTATTATCTATTATTTAAAATTATGTTAAATTAGTATAAGCTCAAACCTATTTTTTTATAGTTGTATATAGATATCACACGGTGTGGATCGCATCATATTTATGATTAGTAACCTTACTTGGCGTCATTTATTAATCGAACGTTACTTTGTTTTTATTAGGTAAGTTTGAAAGTTTGAGAAGATTTGTTTGACCATATTTATTTGTATAATATACTTTGTTTTCGAAAGTTAAATACAAATAACGGTTATTTTTTGTTAACTTGCGAGAATTGATAAAGATTATAATCGTGAAGTTTTAATTAGCAATTCAATTTGAAAAGTTGTTATTGCTGATTTTAAGGGATTGATTCATTACTTCTGTTTTAATATTAGGAAAAAAATTAAACGTAGTCAAGATTTTTTTTTGGATTTGTAAAATAATTTTAAGATAATAATATATACAGTGTCTTTAATGGATGTATTTTCATGTATTTATCGACCTAAAATTATTGACAAATATATTCGTAATGAATTTTTAAAATTTAAATAAATTTAGTGGCGTATCAGTTATATATCACGTAAAATATAAATGTTAATTTTACAGAATAATTTTTTTTACTGGTATAGATTGGTTGGTCAAATCCTCTATCTTCATCTTCAGCTTAGACCTCATTGGTAGGGGTATAACAAAACAACAGTAACTAGCATTAGCAAAGTTCTTCAAAAGCTATATGTTTATACTTATTAATAATTTATAGATATTTATTATATAATATATTCATTCAGCATACGACTATACGGCATACATCTATTTCTTTATGTACTTTTAGTCGCATTAATTTCTTCTATTTTACAAAAGCATTGCCAAACTACAAGGGCATGCCCAACTACACTTTTGTTTCCCTTTCTGCTCCTAATACGTTCTTGTATTGGAATCAGAGCATCTATCGGTTAACCTGCTTGTGTCGTTTGTAGTTGAAGTTTCACTACCTTGGAAACTTCCCCTTCTTTGTCTTTCTGCTGCGACACTCTGTCAAATGACTTGGGGCAAGTCTATCCAGGTAACAACTCACAATCTTCAAACTGTTCTTAAGCTTAAACCTCCAATAATTTTATAAGCAGTCAAAACATTTGAAATCAACTAAAAGGCGGTTCAAAATTTTATTGCGCTGATAAGTTACTGTTTGTGGGTAAGACTTTCAGTCCCCACCAAAACAATTGAAGAAGAACAAATGTTGTACGCTTCCTCTGTCTTATTAACTCTTTCAAAAAGAAACAAATTTATCTCTTGACTTGAGACATGTAAAACAATTTAAGATGACTTGGTGACTTCATGTATAGCATTCGCAAGGTATCCCACGTTTCCTGTTGTAACACCGGCCATACTGCAACCCAAACCCATCAATCAAGACCCTCAATGATTTGCTAACCACTTGGAAGTGCATTAAAATCAATAAATGGAAGAAGTGAAGTTACCTGATACGACCATTACGGGTCATATAGATGTGATATTCGCTTGTTAAACGGTCAACCTGTTCAGGTGTCATCCCACTGTAGCAGAACATTCCAATCTGTTCCCCCCCCCCCAAAAATAGATATGGTTTATGTAATTGTGTGAATCAAAAACGCCAAAAGTTCATAAATTATAAGAAAAGGTATTGTGGTTTTTACCTGCTTGGTTACGTGCTCCCATGATAGAGGCGATCCTAACTTCTCTAAGCTTTCTCTCAAAGCAGTTCTCATGCCAATTATCCGATCAGCCATGACCTGTTCCATTGCAAATTTTAAACTATATAGTTAAATCATCAAATTCCAAAAAAAAGTGAATATGGGATACAATGTGTTTCATAGGATAAGAGTCTCCATGTTTTAGCTAATGTATGCTAATGCAAACATGGAATATAATGCTTTTACCTTAACTTCCTTTAGCCAGAGGCCTTTTAACGCTGGGTCTCCGAGAATGGTTGAGACTATTTGAGCTCCATGCAAAGGTGGGTTGCTGTACATTGGTCTAGCTAGTTGCTGCAACTGGCTTTTCACAGTCACGGCTTGCTTCTCATCTTCACAAAGCACGCTGCAGCACAAGACAGAGTAAGTGACTACTACATAGGCTCTCTCATACAAGTCGATAATGAATACCTGAGACATCCGACCCTCTGGCCGTAGAGTCCCATGTTCTTAGCATAAGACTGAGAGATTCCAATATGATGACCGTCCTCGAGAAAGATCCTGATGGACTTGGCGTCTCTCGCTGGGTCACCGCTTGCAAAGCCTTGATAGGCCATGTCGAAGAATGCGAAATGGTTTTTGGCCTGAAAAAATAAGAACTTGCTGTTAGTGAATGATAGACAAATATAATTAAGGTGAACTTTATCACCTTGAATAGCTGTGAGATCTCTCTCCATTGCTCCTCTGTAGGGTCTACTCCAGTAGGATTGTGAGCACAAGCGTGGAGAAGGAAGAAGGAGCCTTGCGGAGCATTCTATGAGAAATAATTAGGAAGTTATCATCAATATTAGTTAGATGTAAATAAGCTTGTGGAAGAAGTTGTTGTTGTTGTTGCTAGCTAACCTTCACATCATCCATCAACCCTGAGAAATCCAAGCCCTTGGTTTCTGGATGGTAGTAATGGTACGTCTTTTGAGTGACTTGTGCATCTCTCCAGATGTTGTGGTGGCTGTACACACACACAAAAAAAGAGAGATAGCATTAAGCTATAACGCCTACTTTGGTAAAGCAAAAGAAGCTTGGCCACACTTACTTGGACCAGGTTGGTACAGGAATGTAGATCTGCGAATCGGGACGGAAACGTTTCTGGAAGTCAGCAAAGAGCCGGCAAGCTCCAGTGCCGGAGAGAGACTGAACTGCAGCAATCCTTTTGTCTTTGATAAACTCAGAGTTGTCCCCATAGGCAAGCTTCAATGTCTCGTCCACCATTTTGACACTCCCTCCCATCGGAAGATACTCCCTTTAATCGATAAATACAAATAGATATAGTTCAAGTCAGTCTTATGGTGATCTCATTCACATGACGTATACAAATTAAAGAGTGAACCATCATCTTCTCCAGCCATATGAATAAAATAAATAGCCCTTTTGAATCAAAGAAGAAAGAAAAGGAGAGAAAGTTAAGTAGACCATCTCCAATACAACTTATAGTAATCAATTTTGTCAGATCAAGTTAGCTTCTTTGACAGGGAAATGTTTTGAAAAAAAAAAAGAATCTTTACATGAAGGAGGTGCCAGCGATCCTACGCTCAGCTTCACGGACACATTCCAAGACAACAGGCTTCCCATTATCATCTCGATATGCTCCCTAACCATGTCATTTAATTAATTAATACATACATACATATATATATATTAGCTTCATCAACCAAAAGTAAATCCAGATATTCAATTCAGGTAGTGGAAGATCTAAAAGATCAAAATGAAATATGCTAAGATCTGGAGAGAAAGAGAGATGGCTCACCACACCAACGTTAACTTTGTCGGGACTAGGATCAGCGAGAAAGGCCTCGGTGACTCCGAGGATGGGATCTTTGGGAGCGGGCTCGACGTTCTTCCACCACGAAGACATGGATCTCAACCCCGAGATCTGACGGCTCATCATCGTCCCCCGTGAAGCGGAGTTACGGATTGCCGTCGCCATCATCGCCATAATAACTCTCAAAACGCACAGAGAAAAAAAAAAAGAGAACAATCGTTGGAAGTGATTTTATATGAGGAGGTGGCGACTCGTACGAAGTTAAGGGCAGATGAGGACGAATGGGAGAACGAGACACAAGTTGCTTTGATGATGGCTTTGGACTGTGTGCGCGAGAGATAAGATTTACTTATTTAAAATAAATTAATATGCTTTAAAACAACAAAAGTAAATACTATACATTAATGTTTTTTTTTTTTTGGAGTTACTTATGTGTCTTTTTTGTGTCAGTTTTGTTGCTCTTTTCAATCTTCCACTACCTGAAAATTCCGAATATAATTCTACGGTTCAAAATTAGACAAATATAGACACGTCCTACATAGCCCATGTTCTAAAAATCGGCCGCCTAGGCGCTACGCGTCACTCTTCCGCCCCGATTTATGCCAAATCGGTTTAAAAAATCGGATATCCGATTTTTTCCGCCTAGACCGCCTAAATGACCGCCTAGCCGCCTAGCCGCCTAAATGACCGCCTAGCCGCCTAGGCGGCCGCCTAATCTATTTTTTTTTTTTTTTTTTTTTTTTTTTTAAGGGTTTAGGGTTTAGGGTTTAGGGTTTAGGGTTTAGGGTTTAGGGTTTAGGGTTTAGGGTTTAGGGTTTAGGGTTTAGGGTTTAGGGTTTAGGGTTTAGGGTTTAGGGTTTAGGGTTTAGGGTTTAGGGTTTAGGGTTTAGGGTTTAGGGTTTAGGGTTTAGGGTTTAGGGTTTAGGGTTTAGGGTTTAGGGTTTAGGGTTTAGGGTTTAGGGTTTAGGGTTTAGGGTTTAGGGTTTAGGGTTTAGGGTTTAGGGTTTAGGGTTTAGGGTTTAGGGTTTAGGGTTTAGGGTTTAGGGTTTAGGGTTTAGGGTTTAGGGTTTAGGGTTTATGGTTTAGGGTTTAGGGTTTAGAATTTAGGGTTTAAGATTTAGAGTTTAGGGTTTAGGGTTTAGATTTTAGGGTTTAGGGTTTATGGTTTAGGGTTTAGGGTTTATGGTTTAGGGTTTAGAGTTGAGAAATGAGGTTTTGGGGATAAGATTTCAAATTTTGAAAAATAAAAAAATTAAAATTTTCAAAGAATAAACTTAGAAATGTGCTATTTTGGAGATTTGCCCAAAAACATATCCAGTATTGTTTACTTAATTTCAAAAGCAAGCTGTATAACATTACGTTTAAATGTTTTAATGGTAATCACATGCTTCCTTCCGTTATATCCAATTCTCATGGGTGAAGTAAATTAGTTAAGTAAAACTCTCCAACCGAAGCTTGTTGCAGATTAAATAGATGGATTTGTATCTATTGTGGATATGAAATACAATTTGATAACCCACTAAAATGTAGTATATGTTGACAGTTAGACCTAGTGGCGGATGACCATATGTCTTTCTCACTAAATTTCGATTTTTTTTAATATAACTAGTTCAAATTTTGATTTTTGTAAGTAACTAATTTAAACCCTTTTTTAAACTGATTCTTCAAACTAAAGTACACACTTAGCCAAGGCTTTAGTTTTTTTTCGGTTTTGATCCATATTATACAAAGCCCACATCAAATAAGAACCCACCAAGAATTAATAAGTCTACATGATATTTCTGCACAAATTCTAGATTTGATACTTATATTTGACTTTGACAAAAAAACAAATAAAAAATACTTATATTAAGATATAAAACATATTTCAACTTTAAATAAATTGCATAATATTGGAGTACAAGAGAAGAGAACCGAATGGTTTTATCCAGACACCATAGATCAAACCATATCCAACCAGGTCTCTTAAATTATTGAACATAAGGATAAACAAACTTAAACAGATTTATTTGAACTGACAATAACACATGCCTGACATAAACTCCAGTAGTTGTGGAGAGGGGAGAGGACCTTTGTATCTTTGATTACTTGTCTTGAGGCTCTGAGTCATCCTCCGCTTTCACCGACTTGGATACGAATGTAACCGGTTTCTTTGGGGTCTCATTTACTGTCAAGTTAAATATCTCTGGCCTTGAGTAATGCCCGACCACATCGAAGTATAACTTGGCTCTTGCGACATCACCAAGATCTAGATGAGAAAAAAAAAAAGAAGAATAATGTTATCGAAATGATTAGGTATAAAGGGTTCATAATTTTCTGTACTGATGCCTAATTAAGATAAACATCAAAATACCAAGATCAGCCGTGATGAGACCCTCTGATTCAAAGTTTGGTCCGGCAAGAATCTTTCCCAATGGTGAAATAATGACACTACCGCCCTGGGAGACAATAGCCTCTTGGTGTTGATCTGGGTACCAGTCGGTGAACAAGTAATCTGCATGGTCAGGGAAATCTTTACGCAGGCAGAACTGGCAAGCCGACAGCACGAAACATCCACCCTCGATTGCAATGTGCATCATCGACGATTGCCATTCCTTGGAACCGTCAGCAGTAGGTGCACAATATAATTCAATTCCTGCAGCAAGCAGCCCAAAAATATGTTAGGAGTGAGTGTTACATTAGAAGTTAATTAGAAAGGGGATTTTTAGGAGAGTCTTAATTACCTTTTCCGTACAAGGAAGTTCTGTAGAGGGGCATCCTATTTTCCCAGCAAATAGCAGCACCGAGTTTGCCAAGGGGAGTGTCGTAGACAGGGATGGTTGATCCATCCCCGAAACCCCAGATGCAACGTTCGATAGATGTTGGCATGACTTTACGGTGCTTGCCCAAGAAGCGCCCTTCGGAACTGAAGAAAAGGGCTGTGCAATAGAGTGTATACCCATCCTTCTCCATCGCTCCCATCACCAAGTACACTTTGTATTTCCTAGCAATCTCTGCCAGTTTGTCTACTTCAGGGCCTGTCACCAAAACCCCCAAACAAATGTGCAAAAAGGAGTTATTATTGACCCAACCCTGTGCTCAGTTGAACTATAAGCCTCACTCCATTTATTCCATTTGCAAATGAAAGTTAACATTTGGCTTACTCATTTCTGACACCAGTCACCATTAATTTAATCAGATACTTGTCTCCAAAAAAATCAATCTAAAATATTCATAAGCAGAAATACAGTAGAGATTTATTTATATACAATAATTACAGTTCTACCAGGTTTTTACTTTTTACGTATGGAGTCCTGAATACTACATACTTATTTATATTTTTGGAACCTATCCGTAAGCACAGAGTACGACGAACATGATGTATACTTTGAAAACAAACATTTAAATAAATAATTTGTTGACAATAAAACATTTAAATAATAATTTATATATTCTGATTTTTTTTTAAAAGATGGACACTAAAAGAGATGTCATGATCCTTTACCAGGAACCACAATGGCAGAAGCATGATATCTGCGGAAACAGTCACGACCAGCTTCGTTATGAACACCGACTCCTATGCCGAACCTATATCCACGAGGATAGCCAGCGATAAACGCTTCGGGGAACACCACCAGCTGCGCTCCGTCGCTAGCCGCCTCCGCAATAAACTTCTCTGCCTTTTCTGCAAACTCAAGTAAACCATTTGATACTATTTTGACGGAAACTCTTAGGAAGAAGAAAAGAAGAAGAAAAGGTGAGTTACCAATAGTTTTGGGAGTATCGTTATAGACAGTGGAGGCCTGGACGATGGTAGCTCGAACGATGGTAGATGGGATATCGGGAAAACCCGGAGTAGTGGCGTTGAGAGCTTTTGACATTTCTTCACTACCAGACATATCACTTAGTTTCTCTTACTTTGTAGTTTGGTGATATACATGGAGATGTGACAGGCAACCCTTATATAGACTTTTTGCCATCGGTTTTTTTTTTTTAAACTCGTGATTTTTTTGTTATATTTTTACCAATGGATAATATTAAAGAAAAAACACTATGGTTTTCTCCGCCAATATGGAGAGCCGTGCACGTAAATATTTGTTTATAAATAATACAAATGACTTATGAAATTTGATCCCAGAAAAAAATGACTTATGAAGTAAATTGTTGAGAAAGCAACAATTACAAGAAAATGTATAAATTATTTTGTGCTTGATGTACAAAGATCCAGCCTTTTTGTGTTAGGTTTATATATGTCCAAAATTGATTGGTTCGAAAAGGAAGGAGTCAATGTCTCGAAGGAAGGAGTGAATGTATGGACTCAAATCCAATGAAAGAGAAATTATTAACTTCAGAAAACGATATATACATGAGAAATACCACTACAAGAAAACATGCCTATAACGAGGAAAAATTACGAGGAAATATATTCCTCGTAAATTTACGAGAAAATTACTACGATTTTACGACAAAACTGAATTTCTTCGTAAAGTCGTAGTAAAGTTACAAGGAAAATGTTTCGTGGTAATTTACATGTAAATTTACGTCGATTTTACGAGGAAAGAGAAAATTCGTTGTAAAGTCCTTGTAACTTTACAAGGCTTTTATGACGAAACATGTTACCATTAATTTTTGTGAAAACGTATTTTAAGCATGTTTTACCAAACTGATACCCTCGGTTTAGAGATTTTGGAATAACTTGATTAGCTGCTATCAAAGTTACACCTCGTGAACGAATAGTTGCTAGAGAAGAATCACTTTTGCAAGAAGAAGTGTGTATCACTGAAGTGGAAGTATCTGAACAACAAACTGATGACATCCTTCTAATTGATGTGGATAACCGTCAATATGAAGATCTTTTCGACGATATGACGGATGAAGAAAGTGAAGAAGAGTTAGATGCAAGCGATGACAATCATTGTACTGATATTGTTGAAAACTCGAATGATTCAGAATGATGTAATATATGTTTTAAATATTTTTAAAAAATATATAAATCAGTTTAAGACTTAATGCAAGTGTATATTGTTTGGTTATAATAATTATTTGTTGGCTTTTAAGGATTTAATTGGAGTTTAGGGTTTAAGAGAAAATAGGATAAATGGGAGAATGGGGGAATGGGGTAAAAGGGATATGAGGTTATAGGTAAGAGACTTTGGGGGTTAGGG
>NC_027751.1:46326743-46331890 GCF_000695525.1 Brassica oleracea var. oleracea | reverse complement strand
CAGAATAATTTGATTATTTGCTATCAAGTGGTTGTTTGATTATAGTACTTATAACTTGCGTTTTAAGGATTCAATTGGAGTTTAGGGTTTAAGAAAAAATATGATAAAGGGGATGATGTGGTAAAAGGGTATGGTGTAAATAGATAAGTGATTTTGGGGTTTAGGGATTTGATTTTCGGGGTTTCAGATATAGTCATAGTAAATTCGTCGTAATAGAGAACACACGGGCCTGGTAGATTTCTCGTAATACATGTGTCCTTGTAAATTCATTGTAATGCTTTCCTTGTAATTTCATTGTAAAGCTTTCCTTGTAAAGTCGTCGTAAAATTTTCCTTGTAAATTCGTCGTAATAGAGAACACACGGGCCTGGTAGATTTCTCGTAATACATGTGTCCTTGTAAATTCATTGTAATGCTTTCCTTGTAATTTCATTGTAAAGCTTTCCTTGTAAAGTCGTCGTAAAATTTTCCTTGTAAATTCGTCGTAATAGAGAACACACGGGCCTGGTAGATTTCTCGTAATACATGTGTCCTTGTAAATTCATTGTAATGCTTTCCTTGTAATTTCATTGTAAAGCTTTCCTTGTAAAGTCGTCGTAAAATTTTCCTTGTAAATTCGTCGTAATAGAGAACACACGGGCCTGGTAGATTTCTCGTAATACATGTGTCCTTGTAAATTCATTGTAATGCTTTCCTTGTAATTTCATTGTAAAGCTTTCCTTGTAAAGTCGTCGTAAAATTTTCCTTGTAAATTCGTCGTAATAGAGAACACACGGGCCTGGTAGATTTCTCGTAATACATGTGTCCTTGTAAATTCATTGTAATGCTTTCCTTGTAATTTCATTGTAAAGCTTTCCTTGTAAAGTCGTCGTAAAATTTTCCTTGTAAATTCGTCGTAATAGAGAACACACGGGCCTGGTAGATTTCTCGTAATACATGTGTCCTTGTAAATTCATTGTAATGCTTTCCTTGTAATTTCATTGTAAAGCTTTCCTTGTAAAGTCGTCGTAAAATTTTCCTTGTAAATTCGTCGTAATAGAGAACACACGGGCCTGGTAGATTTCTCGTAATACATGTGTCCTTGTAAATTCATTGTAATGCTTTCCTTGTAATTTCATTGTAAAGCTTTCCTTGTAAAGTCGTCGTAAAATTTTCCTTGTAAATTCGTCGTAAATTGTACAAGTACTTAAAGACTATTTTACAAGGAAACTATACGAGTCTTTTACCATGAAGCGTAACTACGAAACTACGATGAAATACTCTCTTTCGCTTTTACAACGAATTTATTTCGTCGTAAATGTTACATGGAAGTTACGACGAATCTTGCATTACGACGGACGTTTTACAACGAAACGCTATTCCTTGTTAATTCGTTGTAACTCTTCTATTACAACGAATTAACAAGGAATATGACCCTTGTAATAAATATGTTTTCTTGTAGTGTACTTTAAAAATAATCCTAAAATTTTTTAGAGCAATTCTCTCAAATAACCCTTTTAAAATTTTTGTCACAAAAATAGACCTAAAAAAATAACTAAAATATCATTTTTTATTTTTGAAATTTTTAATATTAATTTTTTTAATTTTTTTAAATTTAAAACCATATTCCCAAGATTTCACCCTTTAACTCTAAACTGTAAGTCTAAATTAGTTAACTCTAAGGTGAAAAATACATTTTTACCCTTTAATAAAACTTATTTTGGTCATTTTCTTCATCGAATATTAGTTTTGTGACAAAAATTTAAAAAATGCTATCATATAAAAGTTTTCAATTTTTTATCGCAAATAATACACAAATGTCAAAATGAATAAACGTTTTTTAATTAAAAAAGGAAAATGACAAGTATACCCTATTTTATAGATATATACTCAAAAGTTTGAAATTTATTTTTTCGAAATTCATTTTTAAAAAAAAATTCAAAAAAGAATTCAATTTTTTTATTTTTTCGAAAAATTACTTTTTCAAAAAAAAAAAAATTTAAAATGGTTTAGGAACAATTCGAGAAAATTTCTTAAACCTAAATTCATATGTTACAGAGTCTTCTAATACATAAAATTTTGAGAGTCTGATAATAAAATTTTGTGATGAAATTCGAAGTCTACTACTATTCTGGATGTTAAAAATCATCCAAGAATGTTAAAATATATATTTTTTAAATAAGATTTGTAGAAATTTAATTAAAAAATAATCACACTAAATTAAATTTATAATGTCATGTGAATCTAACACAAAAACAAAACACACAAAAATATACATCTAAAATCTATAGATCTACTTTTTAGGAGGGAACATGAAAATCATAGATGTTAATCTTCATCCGCTCATCCAAAAATATTCCACCTCAACAGCAATTTTTTGTATTGATTTAGATATAATATCATTTATGTTAAAACTTTCTTACACTTTAAAATTATGTATTTCAACTTTTAAAATTTGGCTAAAATACACGTTAGTGTAACTATGTATTTAACTGTTTGGTGATATTGATGTGCTGATGATGTGGCTAATGAGTAATGAGTTATTAAAACTATAAGAAGTAATGTGTATCATCAAAACTGGAAAAAAAATTTCTAAAAAAAAACATTTTATTATAGAAAAGTAAGACAATGTTATTACACGAAGATACAAGTCGCACTTTTTTTTTGGAAGATACAAGTAGCACTTTCAATCAAGATTCATTAATTTTATACTTTTATTTCATAAAATCGAATATTGAGTTTCATAAAATAATAGATGTATATAAGTTTCATTAGCTGTTCATATATTTTCTCCGTCTCATCTTAAAAGTGTTCATTGTATTTTACACTATAGTGCCTAGATTTGTTTAGTAAAGTTGAAAGCTCCAATAATCAGACAGTCAATTTCTTAAAACTTGGTAGATCTGGTTTTGTTACATTGTAGAGTGCGTAGATTTGTTTAGTATAGTTGAAAGCTCCAATAATCAATCAGACAGTCAATTTTTGTAACTGTTTAGGCAGATCTGGATTTGTTACATTGTAGAGTGCGTAGATTTGTTTAGTATGCATAGTTGAAAGGTCCAATAAACGTGTCAGTTTATTTTCAATTGTTAGGTAGATCTGAATTTGCTTTGAGATGTGCAATTTTTGTTTTTATTAGACTATAAAATTTATCAATTTCTCGTTACTCCAAATTCTGACTCATTTAGATCCCCCTCATCTTAAGTAACAACTTATTCAACGACGGTTGTTTTTGTTTAGTGATTGCGAGCTAGCTAGATACCAACAGTAACAAGTTCAGAGACCAGAGTTGGATGATTTGACCATCTCGAATGTATTTATCTATTTTTTTCTTCTATGACAGAACTCTATAATAGAGATGAGTTTCTCTCAAATGTATTTTTCTATTTCTTCTTCTATAAAAGAATATACTTAAAAGATTCTTTTTATTTTATTTTATAAATAACACATTTAACTTATAAATGTTGCAAATTAACCCATTTATTATAACTTTTAATTTTTTTCATAAAATTGCAATATTATTTAAATTAAACATTTTATTACAAATAAATTTAGAAAATAATAATAAAACAAAATAGACATTATCTAAACATCTCATTACTATATTTTCCCATAAATAGTCAATTAATGCATTTCGAAGTGAGAAATAAACTTTCTTACCCTTGATTTTTCTGAATCAACTTATAAACTCTTGGAACCGATTATCTTCGTCATCTTGTATTTGGACTTCTGGTGGTGGAGCTTCTCTTCCAATACACTACAAGAAGGAAATAAACAATTCTTAGAGAACCTAAAGAAGTCAAATGAACAAAGACAAACATCAGTCGGAGATTTACGGACAAAATTTTGCTTTAAAACAGATGAAGGAATTTTTTTTTTTTTTTGTGACATAAATTCCATAGAAGATCTAAATTTCCGTGAACATTTTCAAGTAAAGAAAGCACATATTTTACAAAAACGCAGTCACCAGCAACAAAATCAGCAAACTCCTCCTCCACCCACGTCGTTTGGACAATCTTTTAACAATTTTGTGGATCCGGAAATAATTTACCGGAGTATTAAGTTGTTTCAACATGTTGTATTGATTAATATTTAATTATTAAGTTGTTTCAATATTTAAGTTTAATTTTAATATGTTATCAATATGTAAAATTATGTTAAACTTTTAATAATTAAATTTTAATTAATAGTTTTAATTATCAATATAAAATTTTAGATATCATTCATTAAATAAAAAGTCTGACTTTAAAATAAAATAATTAGTATGTAAACATAAAATAATTAGATATCTTTTTATTTATTTTATTTATAATTATAAAAATTAAAAATTAATATGTAAATAAAAATCTGTGCATTTATATGTAAAAATTGTATTTCTTCATAAACATGTATTTTAGTTATAATCACAAAAGTTAAAGGACTATTTTGTAAATAAAAAAATACTTCTCTATTGTAGAGGAATGCTTTTTTTTCCCCTACATACAGAGGAAAAAATAACAATCTCTATTATAGGGGAAGAAATAGAGGTGAGTTAGAGTAGATTTTCCTATATAGAGGCAAATATAGGGGTGGGTTGGAGATGCTCTTGCGTAGTTAAGGGCTACGTTGCATGGAAGCGTGTCCAAAGCCATGATTCCTGATTCTGAAGCAGAAGCGGAGTCGGAAGCGGGTGGAAGCGGCCGGAAGCGTGTCGGAACCGCGATTCCGAAAAAAACCAGATTTGGAAGCGTATTGGAATCAATGATTCCTAGTTGGAAGCGTGTAAATCTGATTTTGGAATCGTAAATAAAAAAAAGGAAAAATTAATAAATGTTGTTATGTTTTATTTCCTTAACTGAAAACCCTAATAGAAAAAAAAGTGGAAACTCAAAAGACTACGACTCTGAGTCGTCATTCTCATCTCTTTTACACCTCATAGTTAAAGATCTTTCTTCTTCTCTGTACTAAGAGTCTAAGACCAAACAATCGATCAAGGTAATTTTCTTTGGACTTTTGTTAATTGTTATATTCTTCTTCTCTTGTAAAGAAACGTGAGACTTTGTAGCTTTTTATAATATGGTTTGATGATTAGATGGTTAGTATTGGTTGAAACTAAAGCTGATGAATCTAAAGTTAAAGTCTTATATTAATATCAAACAAGTACAAAGAATTTTTTTTTTTTGGTGTTTC